>NC_056534.1:34109934-34414965 GCF_910596095.1 Thunnus maccoyii
TTGCGAATCTGTTCCATGAAACGCACCTGGGATGGATGACTGAAAAGCTTTCTATGCAGACACTATGTAAGATGTTGTCTGTTGCTCTGGCGAGATGACACAGTCCCCTGCTGTTCTTTTTCTCAGGTCTATCTGTGTTCAGTCCTGGCAGTCGTCCACGCTCTACAAAGCCTTTCTGAACAGATCACCCAGACAGCTGTATTAACAGGAAGAGATCTTCACTGAAGGATGAGTTCAGGCGAAGTACATGACACAACGAGCCTGGATACAACCCCACACTCAGTTTTGTTTTCATTTGTTTTATTAATAATAACAACTTGGAAAATGTGATACACTATTAATCCCAGCAGGCAAACACTCCTCCTTCAGGGAGGTCGGGGGGGTTGAGGCTCAGCTATACAGCAACGCCTCTGGAGCTTGTTCACATTGGGGTCTTGCTCAGAGACGCTTCGACTGGGTCGGTGTTGATGATGTGAAATGAGAGCCTGAACATAGGCCATGTAGTTGAAGGATACAACGACCCAACCAGGCTGCCAAAAATGGTTGGAAAGAAAGCTAAAATGTCTACTATTGATGTACAAGTATTTTAACTGTTACTGAAAGTGCTGATTGTTGTAAAAAAATATTTAGACGTAATATAAAATCGTTAATTTCAAATGTATTGGAAAAAACGTTTTGTCAACTTGTTCTTTTTAAGAGAAGAAAAAGCAGCTGAACGCATCTAAAGTTAATTTTAGTCTATTGTTTCTTCTATTTTCCTAACCTTGACATCATCTCTTAACCATATTTACACCAATCAATTACAACCACAGTTGTTGTAACCTCTAGCCTGGGAATAAACTATAGGAATTAACCTTGTCAACAAAATGATTAAATATGTCTTTACTTTGGCACTTTTCCATCATTTTGTGTGCTCTTCATGACAACCGAATGCTTTCACAAAGATGGAAGAATAAAAGCCTGCCTGTGAAGTTCAGATGTAATTGTGATTTCCCTCTGCAGCTGGTTGTGAAATCCTTCAGCCCCTACATTTATCACTCTAATGCACTTCTATTAGTCTGGATCAGCCCAGGCTTCCACTGCAGTTCTGGTTCATTTCCTCCCTGCAAATGGAAATAGCACCGATATCACTCAGACTTTGCATGACAGGAACACTGACACAAGCATGTACGATGAAAGAATGTACAACCATAGACTGTTAAAAATAACGGACATAGCCACCGTGTGACATCATCCGTTGGTTTGTGGTGTTTTGAAGCTTCAAGTTTGCATTTTGACCGTTGCCATCTTAGATTTTTGGAGCCAGAAATAACCATATTTGGACGAGAGGGTGGAGCTGACCCTAACACCAGCTGCTAGCTTGGTTAGCACGGTGCATTTACAGTCTGTGGTTTACTGTGATAATGCTAATGCTAATTTTCTCATCTATTTTACTCTAGACCATAAACTAAGTAGGAAAATGTTTACTCAGGTAATAAATCAAGTGAGAAGTCAAAGAGTCATTTTCTCATAGACTTCAATACAATCAGACTTCTTTTTGGAGCCGGTGGAGTCGCCCCCTGCTGGCCGTTAGAAAGAATGCAGGTTCAAGTCACTTCCGCATTCATGCTATGTGATTTATAGAGCATAAAGTATTATCACAGCCAATAACCCAATGTCTAATAAAAAAAAATCTTCTATTCAGTCCATGTTGGAGCATTTTAGACTTGAAAAACTTTTAGTACACACTGACACACACACCACAAGCCTATTTGTCATCTTTCCCCTTATTGTCACATGCCGGAGGCCACGAAACAGATTTTTCCGGAACAGGACATCAGACTTAGGCCCAAACTGTTGACATCATCTTTAGGACACAACTCTGCACTCTTTTTGAGCACAAGATAGATGACATCACTCATCCGTTATCCACAACAATTGATCTTGAAAGATCGTATCGTATCATCGGCCCACAAAGGGTGCAGAAACATGGATATCACATGGCTGTGTGCTACATGATGTGTTTGTCTTACTTCCCACCCGAAGCATATCAGCGGCCGTCCTGCAAGGACAGAACAAAGATGGGTCCTATCCAGTGATTTCCTTTGCTGAGGTAAAGGAAACACAGCCTTCTCATACTTCCCATCCTGCGACAAGAGTCCGAGAGATTTGAGACGACACCATACGTCTGACACAGTATCTCTCCCCGACTACGTCCAGATACATCCTCAGTGGAAACTGTGTGTGTATATGTGTGTGTGTGTGTGTGTGTCGGGTGGGGTCATCCATAAAGAAGGGGAAACTGATAAGACCATCTATTTGTATTTAATGTTTATTGGCTAAAAGTTAATGATATATAAAAGCAGCCACTCTCAGGTCCATTCAATATAAATCTCTTCAAATGTGAACTTAAAAACTTTCTGTCTCTCTCCCCCTTCACTTTATATATTTATTTAAAAAGGTTTTAACACATCAACCCATGCCTGTCAAGTCTATCTAGCCACACCAACATTCTTCTAGCAGCATGATTGAATATCACTTTATAAAGACAATAAACTGAAATGAAGCCTACTGTCCCTTCAGAACATATGTTTCTTCTAATGTATGCATGATAGAAACAGAGTGGTGTATTTTTTGTGCTCCTATCTAATGTTTAGATAATTAATTTAGAAAATCAGCAGAAATTTAGTGGTGATTTGACCATTTTTATCTTATTTTAGTGAGATGGAAATCATACCGCGGATCTCCCTGACACACAGGTGATGTTTCAGATCACTAAAATTTAGTTAGCAGATATCTGTAATGCAAGGTAATGTTTTCTCTCACAGTACTTAAATATTTCAGGGTGGATCTTCCTTTTAAAGGAAGGGTTGAGTTGCAGTCTGAATGCACAGGATGTAACGCAACATCACTCCTTGAGTAACTGAAATTGGTAACAGATACGAAAGACTGGGCGTGACGGGCAATCTGTTATCTAACATAACATCTAAGAATCATCTTGTTCATTTCTGCTCAGCCTCTACAGATTCAACTCAACTAATGAGGATGAGTGACAGACAGCGGGAACAGAGACAGATGGGGAGGCTTGGCAGTGTACCTGAGCTGCAGTACAAACACAGATACATACATTCTGTTTGAAGGATTTCATTTGTCATCTGGGTTTGAATGGAGCAGTTTAGAGTCTTATAATCATGTGTTTTCTAGTTTTTTTTCATGCTTTTGATAGATTATAGAGGAATGATACATTTAAGATTAGAAATTATAACAGCCTAGAAAAACTTACAAAACCCTTGTGTTGGTATGCTGACCAACTAAAGCACCAACAGATTGTCTAACTGTAATAAAAGAAATATATATATATATTTTTTAAAACTGGGCAGTGAATTCAAAGGGAGCACACTTGATTGCACATCAAAATGTTAAGACCCTCAGCACAAAAACATCTAAAATTTTGTGTACTGTGCACAGAAACAAACACACTCTCAGACTCACAGACTGCTGTGCAATGCCCAGCGGGCTACTGCACAGAATACAACATGCATCACTAATAACATGCATTGGCCCTCCAGCAGAGGAGACTCACAGCAATGTCAACAACGGCACAGACAAACTGTTCCTGAGCACACAGTGGAGAGTTATCTTGCAGAAATATTAATACAGGCAGAGGCTCATGGTTTTAGATGTTGTTTCTGTTTACATGTACAGCACAGAAGACGCAGTAAATGGCTCTGAGGCTGAACACATAAGAGTTCAACATCATTTGATCAGATCTGCAGAGCCGGGAGAAAGGTTTTAATGGTATCCTCAGGTTCTTCAACCTTACACTCTGTAAAGGAAACCTGCAGCTACTTGTCAGGCTGCATGTAGAGTAAAAGCTTTGAATAGTTGTCCTTGTAGCGCATCGAGACACGCCAGGCCTCTGGACATATGAAAATGTACCATACTAAACAAGAAAACGCACTAGTTCTAAACAGGTCAGGTGTGAAAGCATCCTTAATGTATCCAGTAATATATTACTGAGATTAAAATGTGTTTTTCCTTCTTGTTCCTTCAGTTGGATGTTTGTGCTTCACTGTGCAGAGTGATGTAGCTACGTGCACTAGAAGACCCGTTTTCACATTCATCTACCGGAGGAGGAAAGTTTCTCTGTGGTCACTTTAAATCTGAGTTTAAGACGTGTATTCCATGTATTTACAAGCTTGATTTGTGACATCGCAACTAGTTTGCAGCCAATCATGGTCCAGGTGTGATGTGGAAACTTGAAGCCTCAAGTGCACATTTTTTTTTGAGGAAGGAGGGATGAATGTTATTCTAAGATTTCTAACCAGGAAATTGAACTTTTTTATGGAAAAATATTATTTTTATGTCTTAAAACATGTCTGCAGGGGATCTTTAACCAATTATACTCAAAAATAACACACTATGACCAACGGTCATAGTGACACACTTAGATGTGTCCTCAGTGATATTCTTGGACATGCCTGCAAGGTCATATTAGCAAATGTAAACGCAATAAACATATACAAGGGCAAGGAGACTATTTGCGATCCGGCAGGAGAAGAAATAAACAAACTGAGTATTAGCACCATGGCGGTCCTGCGATCAAATTCCACCACAATACCGTTTATCCACGTATCTTTAAATACACCCTATCTCTATGGTCAGCTCTGTCGGCATGCTAAAAACACACACACAACTGATTAACAAGTGATCTCTGGAACGCACAAGTGCAGACTGAACCGCTTTAATACCTGCGCGGTATCTCAGATGTCATCAAAATTCAGAGCAATAACCGCTTTGATCGTGTGCCATGTGAACGTCAACTCTATTTCGTAAGATGACATTTGGCTTCGTGTCTTGTTTTGTCACGCCTCATCACACCACACATCCAAATAAAGCATACCGAATCAATCACAACACCAAATCAATTAGAACTCATGACTAAGAATGACAAATAACTGCCAAAACTCAACATTAAGGTCACACTCAGCAGTGCTGACACAGCGTTTTACTTCAGAGGATGAGAATCATTTAGTACACGAGCTGACCCAGTTAAAGAAGAGACAACACACACTACATACCCACAACAACACCAGGATCCAGCCAGCCAGGTTCGCTGCTGCCAACTGTGATTTGCCACTGGGTGTATGATGTGACAATACTATTGTGAGTGTGTGTGAGTGTGTGTGTGTGTGCCCACAAACAGGAACCGAGGCCTGGGTGTGCCTGCTAACAGTGGCAGATGATGAGGTAAATGTAGATGTTTGGTCAGAGAGGCAGTAAAGCATGTTTCCTGCAGCAGAGAGGCCAACAAGAGTTCATATATGCAAATAAACACATACGGACATGTTTCCATCACTTCAGGGGAAATTACACAGACGTACATTTCATGGAGATTTACCCTCACTAGAAACACTTCTTACCTAACCCTAACCTTACCTTCACATTAACCCTAGTCTTCATCACAAAATGTAATGATTTACGTTACAGGGACTTATTTTGTGGACTTATTTGTAATTTCTACTGAATAACAATACTCCTGAGGCCAGAACTAACACTTATTTTCTTTACTGATTAATCTAATGATTCTTTTCTTTATTAATCAACAAATTGTTTGGTCGATAAAATGTCAGAAAAAAGTGAAAAATGCCCGTCATGATTCCCCAAATTCCAAGTTGACATATTCAAACAGCTTGTTTTGTATGACAGCCCAAAACTTATTTAGTTTACCATCATATACAGATGACTAAGAATTGAAAACCATCATTTTTAGGGCATATTTGACCGTATATGCAAATGAACACATACGGTCCTGTTTCCATCTCTTCAGGGGAAATTACACAGACGTACGTTTCATGGAGATTTACCCTCACTAGAAACACTTCTTACCTAACCCTAACATTACCTTAACATTAACCCAAGTCTTCATCACAAAATATAATGATTTATGTTACAGGGACTTACTTTTCCCCCACACAGTGTGACTGCACACAACATAATTTTTATTTTGTGGACTTATTTGTCATTTCTACTGAATAACAATACTCCTGAGGCCAGAACTAACACTTATTTTCTTTACTGATTAATCTGAATGATTCTTTTCTTTATTAATCAACAAATTGTTTGGTCAATAAAATGTCAGAAAAAAGTGAAAAATGCCCGTTATGAGTTCCAAAGTTGACATATTCAAACAGCTTGTTTTGTCTGACAGCCCAAAACTTATTTAGTTTACCATCATATACAGATGACTAAGAATTGAAAACCATCATTTTTAGGCATATTTGCCTAAAAAATTGTGTAAACATCAATTTTTCTATCAATCAACTAACTGAATATTTGTTGAATTATATGCATGCATGACATGTGTGGTCAATTAGCTTTTCCATTCAGCCATAAAACCCTCCCACACACACACCACATTCAAGCACAGACAACCAATAAAACCATCCACATTCAAATAAAGTGGTAAATAGTGACATGACAAAAAACACTATTGTTAGAAATGCCAAAATTCACCAGCTGGTAGTCAGCCAACCGAGAAGGTAACTGGTGCATAAACTGCTACCACATTTGATTTTATGGCTCAGAAAGACCAGAAGGTTTTTCCAACAGCCCGGTACTCACATCGACATGTTGTGTCCATGGTTAGTAAGAATTCAAACTCCAGAATGTTTCCCTTTTGCGATGCACAATGAAAACCTGCATGCTCATTACCCAGAAGGTCAATCACAGAGTGATATATCTTTATCCAATGCTATGATGACAATACAAAGGGTGCACTCAGTGAAATGAACAAAGCAGGAGGCTGAATGTCGCTGCAGGTCTCATGCAGGGTTTAAACCGTGTGTGTGTGTGTGTTTTATGTGTGTGTATGTATAGAAGAGTTATGTTGCTTAGTAGGACTTTTATAGCTGGGTAATAAAACAGCGGAGAAACATGGCACAATAGAGAGAAGAGAGGAGAAGAGAAGAGAAGAGAAGAGAAGAGAAGAGAAGAGAAGAGAAGAGAAGAGAAGAGAAGAGAAGAGAAGAGACACAGCTCAGTTGCCAGTATCGTAGATTTAGATATGGTGCGCACACGAGCAATGTGAGCTTGCCATCACACTCAGAAATAGTGACAGTGCATCCCCCGAACACTGAGGGGATCAACACCCGTAATGAAGGCATCCATGGAAGCTCCTCACGTGGCCAGACACACACACACACACACACACACACACAGCCTGGGCTATAAATGAACAGAATGAACTTCACATGAACGTGCTGTGAGGAATGGATTCACACTGGCTGATGAGTACAAACCCCAACGGCTGCATTCACTGTACTCGCCAGTCTTTTTCCTTTGCCAGTAAATATGCAAAATGACAGTCAGTTAATTGAGTAGATTAGGTGACCTGGAAGATTTCTAATCTAATCTCCATACTAATGCGGACCCCCGGGGGCCCAGTAACGGGGGTAGTCCCCCCCCTCCCCCTCCACCCCAACCACCCACTGCACACTCATGACTGGCAAGCCGCCCAGCCAAAACAGCATACCAAGGCAGTGTCACTCTCCGCTCACAATGGCAGCGTTTCATTGGTTATCAGCGGTAAAATCGACAATTGAGATTGACGATATTAAGAAGTCAAGACTTCATGGATCTAACCTCGCGAGGACAGAATTAATAGATTGTTCTGGTTATATAATCACAACCATCTGATGTTAAAAGACCAGATCATTGGTATTTCCACATGACGAGACTTGATGATTCTCAGCTCACATCTGCACATGTTCACTGACTGGATAACAAATGTGAAATGTCAGACAAGAGACAACGTATTCACTCTCATCGCTCATGGACACACAGATGATTAAAAGTCAGACAGTCCGGTGAAGTCGGGATTCCCACGTCAGCTCCGGACTTCCATGATCTCAGATGTTCAACCCTTTAATAAGGTGACGACCGCGGGGATCAAAAGAGACGCTGTCTGCCTCAAAAAGCTCATTCGGCCCAAAACTTGGCACCTCTCCTTCTCCCATGGTCGGAGGTTGACCTCGTCGCCATGGTTACTCCACTCTAATATCTATGCAAACGCCTTCTCGCTGCATGGGAAGACCTACTGCTGTCCGGAGCTGACATCTGCCCCCTCGCACGCAAACAGAGAAAAGGCCTGTAAACATATTATGAACTCTGTGTGAAATACACACATATGCAAACATACATGCAAACACATGACATCCAACGCGACGGCATACGGATGCTCATATGGACATACGCACCTCCGCGAGGTGGACAGAAGTCAGCTGTATTCCGCGTCAGGCCGGATGCTTTCAGTAATTCATCCACCCACAAGTGTATAATAAGGTTATTCTAACCACCCACCCTGCTGGGACCTCTAGCTCTGGCAACCAAACAAGTCTGGAATCTAAACACTCAGCCCACACATGTATCATATCAAACAGCACCCTGACTGTGGATGTACAATAGCATGAAACAAGAGACCGTTCAGCTCCGCCTGACTCTTTCAGTCGGAGAAATCGGTGCATAAAAAAAATAAAACACCGAAGCTGCGGATCAGTTGTGCTGCTCAATGCAACTTTATCGAGATACTTCTTACACTGCAAAACAAATTCATTTCTTGGTGCTTTTCTTCTAGGCTTTACAGGGATTCCTGTCTATATTTGCACAATTATCCCCAGTATGACAGCTGGCTCTTTGCTAAGTGTGACTATTTCGATACAGGCACGGTTTAAACACTTTTCCCTTTACACACGGTCAGCCCTGAAAAAATGTTACAAACTAATTATATCTTCCTCTGGTGTGTAGCATCAGAAAGTCATTTCACCCAAACTAAGTTGCAAAAGACAGGAGAAAGATTTGACTACCTTCACTGTTGTGACACATCCAATATTAACAGTATTTCAACATGTCAGTCAAAACCTGTGAAATTTCAAGCTTCATGGAAGCACTGTATTATATGGTTGTTCAATAACAGGGTAAATAAAATGTTATCCCTGTTATGTTTTTCTTCTGGTTTCATTGGGCGTAACACACACACACACACACACATACACGCTCTGGCGTATAAGTTCAACTCAGCCCCGTCTGACCGAACCCAGAGCTGCAGGTTTAAACAAGCCAAATGAACGACAGATGAAGTCCAAACCCAGAGAGAGAGACAAAGAAAATCCAAGATAACAAAATGAGGCCCGCTTGTGCACAAACACACACACACGTCCTCTGACAAAGGAAAAACATTGGAGTCCAAGACTCAATCAATTTGCAGTGTGTAGAGAGAGTGGAGCCACATGTTTTTGATAAGTCCTCTAGCAGAGCAGGGTGAGGTAATGATGAAGTCATCTCTGTCCTCTGGACAGGTTCAAATTCACAGGGCCGTGCACATTTTAAATGACTCACCAACACAAAGACTTGCATTTCCATTTCTGGGAGGGGGGGGTACTACGCAGTAAAAAAAACAAAAAAAACAAAAAAGATTCTGTACGCAAGCTTTTATTTTGCATTAGGTATCAACTGAGGGAGCTGCAGCATGTGAGTAAGATACCTCATCTTCTTTTATACACCTGTCACTCAAGACGCTCCTTTTTCAAGCTGAAAAAAAAAATGCTATCATCAAATATCTCCTTCTCATCCTTCAGTTCCTGTTTTCCCAAAACGTTCCCAAGAAAATCAAGTCTTACTATGGACGCACCTCATAAACAGTCCCTGCACCCACTCACCTAGTAGCCACCGATCTGTTATTAGTGTCACTTAACTACAAAGAGGCGGTCGTGGTGGACGCTGTTCTTCCTGTGTCTCAACATGGATCTTAGTATTAGCTGAGCTCAGAGGTGCCTCAGGCTTAAGTTATTCATTAGGGGGAGAGAAAATAAACAAAAGAGAACAGCTCAGACAGAGAGACTGCAGCAGAAGTGTTGAGACAAAAGATTCCCCTCTGCTTAGCTAAATGTTATTTTACAAGCACTGTAAAGATCAACACAAGGCCTTTTACAATGACGGTACAGTACGTCTGTGGAGAGAGCTAAATTCAGATTCTGGCTGGTGCAATATTATCAGCTGCACAGATGACAAACAAAACACAAATATCAAAACAAGCTAGAAGGCAGCGAGAGATTTCAGACTGTTCTATTATATCTAGCTTTCATGTCAAGCGTGAGAAATAGGTACCGTTCCTCTTCTTCACTCAGACTGGCGACAAGAGCCAGAAAACCTGCCGTCTCGCCTCCCTGGAGTCCCAAGCAACTGCAAAATTCATGAGGACCTTACGAAAGACTCGGAGCAAAATAGAAGCAAGAGAGAGAGAGAGAATTGAGTTCTCATCAAAGAGGATGTGCAGAGGTGGAGGAAAAATAAATACGGACTATGTTTGCATTTTTTACCCGTTCCGTCATTGGCTTTGGGGTTAAATATCTCACTTATAGAGAGTCCCAGAGGGATTTTGAAATGTGGGAGCCTTCTAACCAAGTAAATCAGAGGATGAGGGGAATTCCTTCTTAGATTTCAGATCCATATGGCGAACATTCACAATTTTTTAGGGAGGGGATACTCTCCAGAAACAAAATTAAGGAGAAAAAAAAAAAAAGGAAACAGAAATGAAAAATCAAGTATGTCAGGGTAGAGGCCTTTTGGATACGATAAACATATTTATCTGAGCTCTTTTTAAGAGCCCGCTGGGCTTCGGTGTGGAAATGGATATCCTCAGAGAGTCATTACAGGTTGAGAAATATCCGAGAGCCAGAGGTGCTTGAGGAGGTACTCGTGGGTTACATGCAACCTGAGGGAGGGAGGGAGAGGTAGAGGGAGGGTGTCTGCTAGACTTTTGATCTGCAGGACTTGGAGGCATGACAAGAATGACAGAATGAGTCGGGGGAAGAAAAAAACTAAACAAACTGGGGGAAAAGGCGGGAAACAAGAGAGGACATGACAGATAGAAGGAGACGAATGCACGCACAAGGTCAGCCAGCTGTTGGCAATTTACCAGTACATGTTTTCTTCAGAACAGTGCCCCGTTGCACCTACAGCGAGAGAGTATCACTATAAATAAACCTGTTAACACCACATTTTTACCCGCGTGAGGTGACTGATCTGCAGGTGAAAGAATCACCCAGAAGACCACCAGCTTACCACCTTGACTTAAAGGAGCACTCCATCAATTTAGCATTTCGATTTAGCATTTAGCAAAGCATTTATGAATAACTGTCAGTAACTCTCATGTAAAAAAAAAAATCACTCTGCATGCTGATCAGACACCGTAAATTAACCAGATTGAAGATTCAGTTGAACCTAAACTTAACTTAATACTTCATGTGAACTTTTCCTTCTCCTCGCCATCACAATACTTTGGTCAGTTACGTCTTTCAAGAGACTTTTTAGCCTTCATCACTATACATTGAAATATGTGGAACACTGTAAGCTTTTTGACAGGTTAGAAATGTCAGCTGATAATAAGAAATCAAAACAGTAATTATGATTGTGCACTTTTTCCTTTAGCACATACATTTTTGTATCAGTATAGTAAAGGGGCGCTGTGAATCTCTATGCAAATTGTATCTTACCCTGACCTTTGACCTCCTTAGACAAGTGCAGCACTGCAAAATCTTGAAATATTTGTTTTCCCTTCAACAACCAACATACAAAAGAAAAATTACAGCTACTAAAACTGAGTAATGCAGGTGTATATCCATGTCCAGTACTGCGCCTGTAACTCTCTGTCTTTAACTACAGAACTGATGCTTATTAGTGACTAATTGCAAACAAGAAAAAACAAAAGGCGGGTGCAAATATCAACAGCAACTCACACCTTCAGAGACATGCTCACAATAAACAATATCACAGCTGTTTGGAGGCACCGGATTACTTGTAAGTGTGCACGCGATAGCACATGATCATAGGCTGATGAATGAAACGTTATTAATGATGGTTATAATGTATCAGTAAAGGTCACAGTGACATCATTTGTTTAACTATTATTTCCATTGAAACAGCAGTAAACAGCGTGACTACAGGCGATGGCGTAAACTTACAAAGCAACACACGGAAAGTCGTTTTATTCACAAAAACATGTATAAAATCATCCGGTTACCTGCAGTGAAGAGGTCATAGAAGGTGACGACAGACCCGCAGAAACATTCAAAACGTCCTCAGACCCTCATTTACGTTTGAATTCAATGGTTCCGTTCAAACACGACGTCGTCCGAGAGCACTTTCACCGATGTTCAAGCAGTGAGATGGGATAAACTCGCTGCCGGCGGACCGTACGGGAGGTTCACATGTTGTGTAGATCTGATATGCCGGCTGCAGCGGAAACACTGGCTCACAATATGGCAGGAAGTGGAGTCCCGTTCACAGCGGTCGGCGACGCATTTTTTTGCAAATCCCTTGCTTTGGGACGGAGCACACGTGACTCAGGCGGACTGATGTTGATGTGTATTATTTATGTTTGTCCCCAATTCAGGCAGAAAGAGTGTATGTGATCCTGAGCTGTGGTTCACCAGACCTAGACAAAACTATGTTTCACAATACAGGCTTTAAACCTTGCTGATGCTATGTAGGCTACATGCAGAGTAAAGTATATTTTGGACCATTTAAATGGGCGAACAGCTGACATCATATTATTCACAGTTTACTGCATGTCAGTGTATCAAAAACATAGCTTGTGGGAATGACTGTCACACATCCAAACAAGCTACAACTGTTTAATATAGAGGTCCCTTTTGATCTGCTATCTATACTGTTAATGTTGCCTATACATTTGTGGCTTAACACATATTGTCATATTAAGTGTACAAATGTATTTTTGTGCAAAGACTGAACCAGCAATCTATATGGTTATCACAATACAAGTCATACAAATATGCTGTGCTACCTCCATCTAGTGGCCATGAAGGTGGTGGTGTACAGCCTAAATGGGCATTCATAAAAATGAATTATATGGACAATTCTTTTTTATAGAGAAACATAAATCTTAGTGATTCTCCTCTGCAAGATTTTTTTCTCAGTTGTGTGGTAAATAAAATGTTTCTTTGTCTTTTATGGATTTCTGTAAAGATGTGTGTTTGAGCTCTGACAGACGCAAACTGCGGGTGGATTAAAAATAAAAGATGAAAGCTGAGCCAATTACTCTATTAACACTATATAATGCATTCTGTAAAAAGAAAAGAGAAAAAACACCCACATGTACACACACACACACACACACACACACACACACACAAGTGTATGTTTCAATATTGCAGAGCAGATTTCATTCTTACAAACATCAGATCAGCCATAAACTATGTTTTTGTGTATTGGTCCGTTGAACATATAATTGTAGAGGAATGTTTGTTTGGGTTATCATCATATTTTCATATATATAGTGTATTTAACAGTCATATTTACAATGTGCATTATTGTCTTTTATGAACAAATCTGGAGACAGCTTTTACATCAAAAGACTGTACTGGAAAACACTATATAATTCATAATTTCACCTGAAAAAATCCATATATGGTTCTTATATGTCACATGCTGCATCATGTTGGATTACTGGAACACATTGAAGGACGAGTTCACAATTTTTCAAGTCTGTCCAAGAACAATATTCAGGTGCCAAAATGAACATCGACACATGTTTTTCTTGCTTCATCATTCTTCCTGTTCAAGACTGACTGTGCCACAATGTATTTAAAAGTTTATCTGAAGATAATATGAAGCTTCAGGCGTCCAAATTTGTCAAATCAAGTCAACGTTTTTCAAAGTTAGTCTTTTTAGTGCAAAATTCCCTTTTTTTGTTGCTTTACTTTTACTGCAGATGAACAGGAAAACACTCTGTCGAGACACAAAGGGATTTTTTTTTTTGCTAAACTATATTTAACTAACTCAGACGGCTGAAGCCTCATATTATCCTCAAATAAACTTTTTAAATATATTTTTGCTCAAAACGGGGACTGTGCATTTTGTCCTCAATCACTTACATTGTAAACACAGTTGGAGGGAATCTTCTCCAGTATGAACAGTATGTTCTTACAGTATGTTTAGTATGATCAGAAGGAATGATTACAGCAAGAAAAACCGGGTTGACTGTTCATATGGGCACCTGAGTGTTGTTTCAAAACATAAATGAAACTGAACTTGTCTTGGGAAAACCGAAATGAAGCAAATTGTATTTGTGAACCAATATTATTGTAAAGAACCCCTTATACAGACTGTGTGGTGAATAAAACAGACTAAGTGTTGAGTCTCTTCATACTGCAGTGTAATGAACACAAATAAATAGTTCCTACAAGGTAATTAGACATTAAAAAATGATGGTTTGCAAAACAACAACAAAAAAACTGTTCGTGATATCATCAGGCTGCAAAATGTGTATTTCCTTATTATTCGTAATGACTTAACTGGTGAGCATTGTGTATTATGCATCATTTAAGGACTCTGTTGTGTTAATGCTGTTTTTATTATGTTATTATCAGCCCTTGTTGTTAATAGCATATATTCATAAGGGAAATATATGTTTACTGTAACCATTCAAAGCTGCATATAAATTAGTTGCTACAAATAAAGGACATGTACGTTATTATCAATAAAGACAATGAGGTCAACATCACTGAATCATTGTTGTTGACTAATATTTGGGTCAGATGCAAAAGCAAAGACAAAAGAAACAAAAGACAAAAAATCAACATGGAGCACTAGATGAATGGGACATATGATAGGGTCAGGGGTTAGTCTCTACTTCTCTAGCAGGAATAGACGCTAAGCTATCCGCAGTCTGACCTACAGGCCGCTAGTTTCTGTGTTTACTTCCATTCAGAGTCAGAAAAGTTTTTTTGGAGCGATTCATGTAAAAATCACGTTTATATGGAAAGATATAGATCTCTATAATGGAGCTGGAGAGAGTAAAATTAGCATGACACATAGAGCCACAATGGCCATATTAACGGGAAATACATCAGGTTCAAATGAACCGCAATATTCCTTTAAGCTGAATCACGATTAATTGTCACTGTTTTCTGGAATTTTTATTGTTTTAGGTGACACCTACCCAACTGTTATTATTCATTATTTTTGTTTTGTTTTCATGGTTCGCGGAAATATGATAAAGCACCGACTAAAAGGAAACGCATAACAGGACTCAGTGTAGATGATTGATCGGGTCTTGTGACAGCTTGAATTGAGTCAATAAGGCTTGAAGTAATTGGATGGGTTTCCTGCTCTTCCTCCTCGTGACTCTGAGGAAAGGACAAACTGGTCCTGAGTGCAGGATGTATGGAGACTATTCACACAGAGTATGTGTCATGTACTGTGAGAACCTTTATTATTCTACAGTATTTTTATCATATGAAATGCCCAGTATTCCAGTTTCCTCATTAAATTGGACCACTTATTATGGCATGTGATGTATTGATGAAATTAAATATGATCACCATTGACTACTGAGTATTTTTTTTTTTTTTTCAAAGCCAGCAAGATTAATTGTTCTGTGAAACATCTGAACTATGCTGTTTGAGGACAAAGGATGCAATTTATGTTTGTCATTTCCGTGTTTATAAGCACTGGCTGAAAAAAAATAATTGGATAATACGGTAAATTGTATATTTGTAAGTATGATATGCATGCAGAGACATTTTCTAAATTTCTTTGAGTGTATACTGTATACACTAATGTGGTCATCTGCAAAAAGCAACAACAACAAAAACAAGAAAAAACAACATTTGTTGTAGATCAGAGGCGGGCCTCACCAGGGGGGCTCCAAACAGTTTCAGGGGAGGCTCAGTGAATGGAACTGAAAAAATATTACATTAGTTATCAAAATGAGATCACATAGAATAGCCTAAATGTGTGTAATCTGGTTAAAGAGATAGTTAAGAGATACAATAGTTTAGGGGAATTTTTCTGTTTTTCCCACTTTCCCAGAGTCAGAAACAAATACATTTTTCTCTACGACTGATTGCAATAATTGTTTTGTGGACAAAGTCATTGATATCAGAGCAAATATTCCCCCATCATCAAACCAACATACCGTTGGTGTTTCCTGCTCCACAATCCTGAACTCATTTTTCTCCTGATTCCTTAGAGGGACGTTTTTCTATATTGCTGCACAAAATTAAACCTTCATCTGGTCCACTAGACATTCTTCCCTCATCCTTGTTTGAGCCATGATCAGTCTTTCCCTTTCAACTGGCTCTGTCCCTAGCCAGTTTAAACATGCTATATAGTTTAGCCTTTGCTGAAAAAAACAAATTTACACACCACCCTCCCAATGAATTATAGGCTTATATCCAAGCTGCCACTTATATCCAAACTGCTGGAAAAAGTTGTCGCCCAGCAGCCAATGCTTAGGCTTTAGAAACACAAAGCCTGTATGACTCATTTCAAACAGGTTTTTGTAAACTACATTCAACAGAAACGGCTCTTCTTAAAGTTAGTAATGACATTATGATGGCTGCAGCTGATGGCAAATGCTCATTATTGGTGTTACTTGACCTCAGCTCATGGTATTCTATTAAATAGGCTAAACTAGTTAGTGGGTATTTCCAGGTCTGCTTTGGATTGGTTCTCCTCCTACCTTGCTGTCATGCAGTGTCCCATAGGGTTCTGTCCTGGGTACTCTGTTTTTCTCTTTATATATACTGCCTCTTGGACAGATTATTAGCCATTATAGCGGCATCTCTTATCGTTTCTATGCCGATGATATTTCAGTTGATGAGAGCAACAGATTGTCCATTTTAAATGAATGTTTGGATGCCGTCAAGATTTGAATGGCTGACATCTGCCATCAGTTAAATGCATATCAGACAGAAGCTCTTATAATTGCTCCTGAAAACTTTATTCCAAACATCAAACAGCATATGGGGTCATTAAATGTTTGTGTTCAGCATAACCATCTTTGACCAGTCCCTGTCCTTTGATAATCATGTCAGTCAGCTTATGCGGTCATGCTTTTTCCAGTTAAGCTAAATTAAGATCTGTGGTTACCAAGGTTGAGCTGGAGATGATTGTTCATGCTTTTATTTCTTCTTGTTTAGATTATGGTAATGCTCTTTTTTCCCCCTGTCTCTCTGAACCGTCTCCAAACTGTCCAAAATGCAGCTGCTCAGCTTTTAACTAGAAATAACAAGCGCTAGCTCCCAATTAAATTTCACATCCATTTTAAAATACTGGTGCTAACCTATAGAGCCTTGCATGGTCAAACACCCCAGTATATTGCTGACGTCCTCCTCCCTTATTCGCCCAGTCAGGCTCTTAGGCCTGCTGAACAAAAATGACTGGCTGTCCCTCAAACCTGCTATAAAACCCAAGGTGACCGTGCTTTTCAAGCTGTTGCACCCAAGTTATGTGATGCTCTCCCCTTATCGCTGCAAACACTAGACTCCTGTAACTCCTGTGACATAATGTGACATCAAGCCTTTCTGAATAGTTGTTCCACATCTTTTTTGCCTTATTTCCTGGTTTGTGTTTTGGAACTTTTGTACTTCTTTATGTTTATCTTATCTCATTTGTTTTTTATCTGTGAAAGGTGCTATACAAATAAACTTTACTTACTTACTTACTAAATGTGACCTTACCAATAGACAACGGTGTCAATGGGTAATTTTTAATTTCCGTCATATTACGTCATTCTTGTTATATCTGCATCTCTGTCAAACACTTTTGACAACTTTGACGCATTTCCCAATGCTTCCATGACTTCACGATTGAATCCATTGTGATCTCAGCATGGTATGATGATATTATAAGACATTTTTTTCAATGTTTATGTTTACACTGTTGTCACCTGTAATAACCCCGGATGTTTTTTGACAAGATATGAGTCAGTGGAGTACAAAATCACATTTCCTCATTCATAGAGAACTTAACCACCAGGTGCGACAAGATAAATTTGGTCTTATTAATCATTATTATTATATTAATATGTCACATCATATGTAAGTATACCACCCTCACCATTTCACCAGCAAAACTCTATTTTTTGGACATGTTTGAGTGTAGAAAACATCACATCCGCCCACAAGATTTCATACATTTTTTTGCACATTCTCTAGTAAATGCTTTCAACTTGAAATGCTGCCCACACCTAAACAAGTCATAAAACAATAATTCTGCATGCTTAAATTCCTTCTGCATCTGTTAAATTCCTTAAAACTGTGATCTTACTGATTATCTTATCTCACCTACCGCAGATTGTTACTGGAAAGTCGAACATGCATGTCAAGCATGCTCTCATGAGACAGTGGGGTTTTTTTTTATTCCTGTATAATTCAAAATGCACAGCGATACAACTATTGGTGTTGATGAAAGGGTGCAGAACATCTTTATTCTGGTGCTTCTGGTGCTTAATTATATTCACAACGTCACTTTATAAAACTGGTGTTAGTATTCCATACATTTTGAGACACTAGATGCTAAAAACACTCCCACATTCATCCTTTATAACACTGTGGTGGGGATCACCTCATTGAGAAAACTACCACTGTAGTGACTCTGCTCTTTCCAATTTCCTCTAGTCCTTTGCTGTCAGTGTGTATTTTCTGCATGTGTGTGTGTGTGTGCAAATAGCAAACCCTTGTGTACACACAGGGACGCAGACACGGTCAGGTCACAATTGCAGCTTCGCAATCAGTGATCTAAACAAGCCAAGTGAAGGACCTGACCCACTTCACAGGCTCTCTAAAATGTGTAAATAGCTGCGTGGCCTACCCCAAACAGCTCACAATGATGGGCCATTGGGCTGCTATTCTTAGAAACAAGTTACTATTTTCTCTTCGTCTTTTTTCCTTAACCCTGTTACAAGGACAGCTGAGAAATATTATGTGAGAAGAAAGAGGAAGAAGCAGAAAAAGGGTCTAAAAGAGGAAAGAAAACTATTGACCCTGGTACCACAAGAAATTTCAAAGAGCCACAGCAACAAAAAAAACCCTAAACTAAAAACATTACATTTTGATGTTCCTCTAGAAACTGGATTCTGGCACCTTTTACTTAATTATTCCTGTAAAGCAAACCCATGTATAATATGTATGCTCTCAATAATATTGATTACTTTGTTTTGCTTAACTACATAGAATAAAGCAATTTGGCTGGAAGGCTGAGCCTTTTAATGTTGTACAGATATTTGCACACCTGCACTTAATTAGAACTGCACTTCATTTGGCTCTATATTTGGCATTGGTCCTAATCTTAGATCTTACAATATTATTTTTTATAAACATATTTTTTGTTGTTTTTATGTCTTTGGCTATATGGTTGCTGTTGCCAACACTGTGTTCCTGTGACCTGTGTGTTTAATGCCTGCCTGTTTGCCTGCATTTATTAAGAAATTATTGAAACAATTGAACAACGACCAAAACAAGTAAAACTGAGAGATATTTTAGCAACACTTCGCAGCAGATAAGTATTTGAATTGTATAGTACAAAGTATTTCAGTGTAATCTTCTTTGACAAAGCAAATAGCCTTTGCTTGTAAAACTTGTAGAGAATTACTTCACTTTCAGTTCAACCAGATGAGGTCTGAAGTTGATTGAAGTTTACATTTACTAAATGAATGAAAGCTTGAACAAAGGATTGATATCTTGCTATATTTATACATTGTCAGAAAGTGTGCTCCGTGTCCAACTACTAAATCTTTTCTTTGTGTTTTGAATTGATTGACATCGACTGTACTATGAACCCTTGAACACATGAACAATAGAATCAACAATACAATACAATCTTATACCCACATTGTTTTCTCAAGCTGAGCATGACAACCTCCACCCATCCAGGCTCCAAATTATTCTTTTTCCCTCCCCTACCTCCATACATGAGACACTGTCACCCAGCTGGCCAATCACAGGCTGACACAGACAGACCGCGGCTGAAAAAGAAGCACAAGAGAGGCTGCACACTTCTGCAAACCAGTCATATATGACACAATCTTAGAGAACACATGATACACACACACACACACACTCCATCATTTTGCAGTCACTAAACTTCTCATGCTGTAACTGAGCTGTTTTTTCCTTCTCATCTACACCTTCAGTGAGGATTTGCATGACCTCAGTTTTGTTAAAGATAATTTTCTTTTATAAATTTTCTCTTCGCTGTCTGTCTTGCACACATCTCCCAACATGGGCCCTCTGACAGCTGCCCTGCTGTTTTCATTACTTGGTGAGTACTTTGTAATTTTTAACTTTTGAATAAAGTGGATCTCATAGATGAGTCTAATGTTACTATGTGTCATGTAGGCGGAGAGGTTTTCTTCAAACAGCTGGTAATTTCAGTCATTAGTTTCTCTGCTTTGGTTGATGTTGTATTTTTATGTGAAATCATCCCTTTCCCTTGGTTGGTAGTAAAACCTGCAGGCTCTCAATTACTCATAAGCATGTGGCTAATGATTTCTGGGTTAATCTTTCTTTATCATGTTTTACTTGTTCTGAAACCAGTTGTGCAGTAGTTTTACCAGCAGCTCAGTTTTATTGATATGAGCTTCTCAGGTTGCATCTCCCCCCTGAGAATCCCACGATGTTGTGGAAAGGCTTGAAACGATGTAAATGATAAAATTAGAAACATCTGATATTAGTAAGCACTCTAAGTGAATCCCAAACATTTGCAATTTGCTGAAAACATAAGAAACTGACAATGCAACCAACTGATGCCTGTAATGTATAACCTTTCAAACAGTCTGCTTTTTTATTGATCATTTTGTATTTCCCAGAGTTCAATAGGATTCAAAGAATCCTTAGTTTTATCTTGCACAGGCAATGAGATATTTCACCAGACATTTAGTACATCAGGGTGGTGAGGAGGATTACCAAATTAGTGGGATTAGTGGGATGTGTTACATTGAAATTCTGAGAAATCCAGGATTTTCTTTTCCCAAAAAATGGGGCTCACAGAAAAGGCTTTGATCCAGAATTCAGGTTTACTCAAAGTCTGTGTCTCAGAGGCAGATGATGCCCTGATACTAACCTGCTATATTAAATATTGGTCGTAGTCCAAGAAAACTTCTGAAGTTCCTTCTCTCAACAATCGGGATTGATTCATGTTACAACTGTCTGACTAGACCAAAACAGTGTTTTTTCCAAAGGTCTGCCTCGCTAGTCCTTCATCTCATTTATACAATGGCCAGAGAATAATTTCTATTTGTGCTATTTATATATTTTAATAGAATTAAAATTGCAACTAAAATAGAGCTAATGGTTTTACACCAGAACTGTGATCACATTGTGAAAGTAGCATTTCCACTATTGATTGTCACTTCAAGTGCCATACAGGCTGAATAACTTTACAGAAATGAAAGCGTCTACTATATTTAACTTCTTACTAATAGAAACTTGAGAGGGGTTACAAACAAATTTAGATTTAGATGTATTTCCACCTGATGGTGGCTATTGTGCCACTTACAAAACAACTTAATCTAACAACATATTTAAAGTTTCTTGCCTAACAAAAGAATTGTTCAGAGTTATAGGTTATTTGAAACAACATTATGTGTAAGTTAGTCAAGTAATATGTGTGATGTTTCTGTGGTATAGCAGTTGTGTGTCTGGAATTTACAAATTCAAGTCTTTAAATGGGGACAACTGCAGGCTGACTTGTGACAGCTGTCTCATATGAAGAGGTCAGCATGGTCAGTAGACCAGCACACCAACATCATGCAGGCTTCTCCTGTATAAAAATGATATAATTCTCAAAAACAATAAACAGATAAAAGTACATGTCAAATCATGTGCCTTTAATTGTCTCAACTTTCTCTCCCATGGGTGTGCCGCCACTGATGTGGCACCTAAGGCTGCATTAATAAACCAGTAGCGCCAAATAAATAAACAGATGACATGTTGAAACAGGTTTCATAACTGTGCTCGCTTCAGGAATGCACTCTAAAACTATCTTTATATCTTTATTATTATTATTCCATTCCTTCTTTTGGACACTTTTTTTGAGATGCTCTAACTTCCTTATACAGACATTCTATTCACACGTCAACACATTTTCATATCATTCATACTTTTCACAATACAACTTTTTTGCATATTGAAATGAATGTTATTAATAAAAACTCCACCCAACTTTAAACCCTTTCAACTCCTCTTTAAACCCTTCATACTCACTCATACTTTCATTTAAAAACTTGATTCAGACTTTAAAGCAGTCTCCACCCTTTGTACTTTACTGTATTAGTTTAACATTTCCATCCCTTATATAGTTTTTCGTTAAACCCATTTCCAGGTTTATACTTATTTCACACCTTTTCCGATTTGTATGTTGAGAATGTTGAAACAGTGTGTGTGACATCATGTCACCTCAACTTTAACCACAACCTTTTTTCAGTATTTTAACTCTTTCAAATGTTTCAATGACAAAGTTTTAGCAGTGAGCATACATACATTCTCTTCATAAATGTTCTAGTTTGAAAGAATGTTGGCAGTAGCCCAAAAATTAGTTCACACCTGTGAGTTAGAGCTTGGTATGAATATCTCTGACAGAATGAGCATTAGGTTGTGAGGTGGTAGATATGTGAACTAGAGGTAAAAAGTTTGCAAGTAAGTGGATACCTTGATACCTGTGTGGGTATTACTGTGCAAATGAGGGCTGTGCACCTCATTGTGACAGTTAATCCTCACTGGCTCACAAGAATGCACATACTGTATATCATTTGAATTTATGATGTAGCTGTAAATAGAGATTGGGATTAAAAGTACTTAAATGTTTAACATAAAATGAGATTAAACTTCAAATTACCCTGAGAGGAAAGAAGATCACTGCGCAGTGGTATCCAGGACATTTTGACTGGGGTGGTCAAGATGGGACACAGAGCTATAGTGTGGGGTAGCCATGGCATAGAAAACCATAATGAAGGGCTGGTGATCAAAATGTGTAAATACAGGTGTTCAATGCATCACATTGCTTCAACCTATAGACAGGTAAATCATAATTGAATTCCAAAACTTATGTTAGCATCCATTGTAATGTTTGTACTCAAGGCCAGGTTGTTGTTTTTGCATTTTATAATACAGCATTAAATTAAAGGTGCCATGCTGACCACTCACAACAACTAAAGTTCATATTACAACCAAGAACAGCACTAAGATGCAGCTACCATTCTATTCAGTTTTCTATTCCATGTACATCACATTTTCCATTTCCACATACCCCAGTCTCTGGGAAGCAGTGGTTATTTAAACATGTCTATTTTCAGTCAGTAATTATGTTCAGGATAGACTACACAAGAGCTGTTTCCCTGTAGTAGAGTTAATATGTTATATGTTACAGGTTAAGAATTAAGCTCTCGGTCCAAACTGGTGAAACACATTTATTCACAGGGGTAATCCATGCAAAACATATTTAAAACAGTTGTCTGCAATGTTATTTATATCATTGTGGCATTAGCTCAGCTTGCATCAGCTCTACTATCTTTGAACTGTGAACTTTAACTTTAGCTTACAGTCCTGCTTTACAGTTCTCTTCATGTGTAAACTGCACCTTAACATTTGCATGAATAAAACTCTCTTATGTTCCATAGTTACCTCTTACTCAGTTTACCTTATTGAAAACATCACATTATACCTTTTACTGTCTTTACTGAATGACCTAAGCAGTCTAACAATGGTTGGGAAATACAATAAACCTCACTTTCCAGTTTACATCTCTACAGGCTCACAGGTTTACCTTGGCTGGCTAACTGTCTGTATTTTAGCAATATTCTCACTCTTACACACTCTAAGCACAGATAACATTACCTACATGAAAAATGCTATTAAACAAAACTGAACAAACTACAGTTGTGGGTGTACATAAACTAAATACGGGCTTTATTTTATCACAGTGGCTGTTAATGCTATCTATTAACACACATTAGACTGTAAATTTCATGTCAATCACTAATGCTAATCACTAGCGTGAGGTGCTAATGCTTGCAGCATATACACATGCCCCACATGTACATTCAAATTCACATTGTATGCGACCCCAAACCAATGTCCACAACACTAACAGGAGCTAACTCTATTTTGCCACCTAAACAGTCCCATTATACTTTTCTTACCTGTGCAAAACATATATAAAGTAGTTGTCAGCACATTATTCATATCATCATGGCATTAGCTCAGCTTTTGGTCACTGTAACCAGAGTCCTGAGTCCTGGGCACGTGGATGCAGCCGTTTGCATGTTCCAGTACTTTCAATTTTGAGACCTGCTTTTTTGTGACTCATGGAGAAAAGTCCACTGACTAAAGATTGGCTGTCATGGCTTCAGTCCTACAATTACTATAGTAGTTGGAAATGGTAAACTGCCCTATATCAGCTAATCAGCTGTCATCATTGATTGACCAATGACCTATCAGATCTGGGGTGACCACTAGGGTGGCCAATGAGATTTCCTAAAATTGTCTCTGCAGCAGAAAAAGCCTCAACTTAACAAAGGGCACTCACAAGATGGGAAGTTAACAAAGGGAAGTCATGGACAGGAGATTGATACAGATCAACAAAAAAGGCAGATATCAACACATTGTAAGTTATGACACACTATTTAATAGGAAATGAAAAGACTTCCTTAAATATGTGGTACTCTATGTGTGTGTGTGTTCCTGTTGGAGCAAAAACTTCTCTAAAGAGATTAAGTTCATATTGGATGATACGTCAGCAAACGATTAATATTCAATGCCAATGGAGGGAAACATCTCTGTAGTGTGGCAAAAAGTAAGGGTGTGGAGGGTGTGGTGATAGTGGTGGATGCATGTATAAAGGATTCAGTTTTGAGCTGGAGACCAGAGTTCATGTTATGTCTCAAACCATTAATTTTGGATTTCTTTATCCATGATGAGAATCTTTCCCCAACATTAACCAACTGTTTTAATTGCCTAACATCAACCATACTGTAAATTGCAGAGATTATAGGAATGTTATTTTAACAACACATTGGCAATTGAACATTCAAAAACATCACTGAACACAAGTCAAGGTTTTGCAGGGTCATCCATTATCAGCCCTGTATTTGTTGGGGTGGGTTGTGCAAGAACAATTTGCAGGAACCCAGAATACTACCATCACCTCCTCCTTGTCATCCTTTTCAGATTCCATCTCCTGCATTCAGTTTCTGGCACCTGTAAACATGGGAGGAGTCACAGGGCAGGTGCAGTTTGACTCTGCCTCCCAGCTGGCCACTGTCAACATATCCGGTGCTGGATCCTGTGGTTCCCTTAACTTTTCCGTCAACGAGTTTCCCGTCATGTACGGCCACTTTGATCAGCCCTGTTCTGAAGCAAACATTGGCTCTAGTGTCTTTACCTTCACAGCTGATTCCGTCTCAGACTCCATCAATGTGTCACACCTGTTTGAACAGAGATCAAACTTGGATGACTTCTCGCTGACTTTGCAGACCTGTAACAGCACCAAAGTATGCACAGTTGTAAGTCGAGGTCAAACGCTCTTGACACGTCAGGCCAGGTTCACCGGACCCATTGCGGGTAATGTTTATGTCCGCCTGAACACAGACCAGACCAACCCCAGGCTTCTTGCAGACCTAGTTACAATCGGTCAGGTCAATGCCTCCAAAACAAACATCACCATCTTTGGCTCAGTGAACACCGCTGCAAACTGTGATGTTCTTCTTGGAATATTAGATCCCTCAGCTTTGATCCGTCTGGGCATCATAAAGGTTGGAACCCCTTTACAACCTGAGAAGTCCCGTCTGGACCTCACTAGCTTCAATATCAACACTGCCTTTCTTCTCCTCCCTATGGGGTCAAGTTACATGTGTGCTCAGATCTATAATGTGCCAGAGAAACAGGTGAGAGCCGTTGTGAATATGAGAGGGATCAAAGGATACTTCAGTTTCCATCAGGCTTCCCCGTTTGATGTGACAGAGTTGAGGGTGAACCTGAGTAACTTAGAGAGCAGAGTTGGCCCTTACCATGTCCACAATTTCCCTGTCCCTTCAGTCAGGTCGCTTCCCTCAAGCTTGTGCTCAAATGATAATGTGGGTGGTCACTGGAATCCATTTGGTGTCAGCCAAAGTGACCCAACATACCCCAAAGTGCCTGGATCAACACATGACAAGTATGAGATCGGTGACCTCAGCAACAAGCATATGTCCCTTGCAGGTAAAAACAATTCGGACATGGTGTTCACGGACTTCAATCTCCCTTTGTTTGGACAAAACTCCATTGTAGGTCGGTCAGTTGTGATTCACCAAACAGATGGTGCAAGGTATGTTTGCGCCAGCATTGGCTATCCCGGTGAAGTGACTGTTGCCAGAGCTAGATTCCAGAGCCCTGTGATTGGTGAGATCTGGTTCACCCAACTGAACGAATACCCTCTGTCTGATGTATCCATCTTCATGGATTTATCATATGGAAACCCCACAATGAGTGAAACCAGAAACCACAACTGGCACATTCACACCTACCCCATCAGCTCAGAGAGGGATGATGATACTAGGCGCTGCAGCACGACAGGAGGTCACTGGAACCCCATGAACATTACCACAGGAGACAGCAGTTATGCCCTCCATTGTGGCCCCTCCAGTCCCTTGTCCTGCGAAGTGGGAGACCTCTCCAGCAAACACAGCACGATCAACCTTGACTCCAGAGTGGGTGGAGTGGAAGGAAAAAACTTCTTCACTGATGTAACTTCCTGGTTGCCAGGGTCAGGCATTATTGGTCGTTCTGTGGTCATCCATCAAGCAGAAAGAGGAGGGCAAAGGATTGCTTGTGCCAACGTTACAATGGTGCGGGTCCCAAAAGCAAGCTCAGGTACTTGGTTTGGCCCTGGGATATCCAGTGGGCAGGTTCGGTTCTCCCAGTCCATCCCACAAGGCCCCACACAGATAAACATATCCCTGATGAACCTGAACGCCTTAGCTGGGGGTTACCATGTTCACATACTGCCCATTGAATCTGACAGCGTGGAGCCCTGCTCGGGAGCAAACATTATGGGCCACTTCAATCCACTAGCCTGGAACGCATCAAACTCCCCTGCACCTGGAGATGGCACCTTTGACCAGTATGAGATTGGAGACATTAGTGGGAAGTTTGGGATGCTGAATGGCCTTGACCAGTCTCAGGATGTATACATGGATGCAACCTTACCATTAACGGGGCCCTATAGCATTGTGGGGAGGTCCCTGGTTGTTCATTACAGCAACGGATCAAGGTGAGAACCTGTGTGCAAAAATGCATGTCTTTGTTTTAGTGGTAGAATGCTTATTAGATGGAGAGAAAAAATCAGAGATAGTGAAAATGAAAGAGAGACAAGAGATATAGTATGAGAAAATACTCATAGGTGGCCACAGCTTCCTATATCTAAAGAAGAAATGGTGAGCATTGTAACCACCGATCTGTAAACCCCGACTTTTTTCATAGACCATGATCCTATTTGTCATTTCATGTGCATATTATATGATACAATACATATCATAGTGTACTATATAAATACTATATGATATATAGCAGTTTGAGTAGTCATTGATGATTTTGCAGCATGTGTAGACATCCAAGCTTTACTACTCTGAGCTGCTCTCTGGCACAATAACAGATTTAAACAGGCTACTGAGGACAATTACAGGTGTAGGATGTCATAGACACTGTGCCGTATCCTCCTCATGTTTTTTATTATAACACACAGATAATCTTCTTCATTCATTGAGAGTGACTCAACAAAATATTGTGAAGGAGAAAATCCTAAAGGTTATCCCTGCAGGATTTGGATATGTTTTGCTCATCTTGTTTGTGTTTTTGTGTCTTCCTATACATGTCCATGCATGTTTGTATTCTCTATAGAATGCGGTGTGCGGACATTTCTGCTGACAGAGATCCAGATGGACAATGGACTATTGCCAAGGCTGTTTTCAATGGCACCTTGACTGGGACAGTCAGACTGGTAAAAACAGCAGCCAAAGTCTTCCATCCATTCAATCCATTGTTTCCACTAATGCCAATTTATTTGAAACACTTACATTACAATGTACATCTGTATATAGTTTTATTTATTTTATGAATTGTGCAAAATTGTGCAAGAACTAACAATGCAAAATACAAAGTTTAATTTATTTGTTGCAGTGATAATAAATGAAATACTGGCTCTTCTCATCTCATACACTGCCTTTAAAAGATTGCATTTTTGTCTGGTGGATCACAACTATAACTACTAACTATAGTAATCTGATGAGAACATAGCTACCCACTTTTTATTGCACAAGTTCAAGTTGCTAAACTATGCAGCGGTGGAACATTTCAAAACATTTCATTAGTGATTACAGTCCATTTTTAGCATCATGAAATGGATTATGAATATTTCTCAAATTATTCTGAAGAAAATAATTTTACCTAGGAGAAGTTACAAGATTTCCACATAGAAACAGAAAAAGATTTCAACAGAACATATGCAAGATATTTTTCTTGCTAACTTATTAGGAACCAAGCTGCCACAAAAACATGACAGGGTATTTCTGCTGTGCTGGACAGACAGTGAATTAATTATGCCTGTGGTGGGTTGTATCAGGGAGGTATGGGAAGCTGGGGCAAGATCATTAGCTTAGCTTAGCATCCGTCTGCTGGCTAGTAGAACCTACAGGCTCCCTGATCTAGGAAGCTCACCGAGGGAACAGCTGTGTCTGTCAGCTGCCCTCCAGAGACCCCATACTGAGCTCTGCTGCACCACATCTATGGATAAGAGGTAGTAATACAGCATCTCCTAAGAGGCAATATTAGCAAAGAAAAAAATGGAAATGACAGTCTGGGGAATATATGTGTCCCTTTAACTTCAATCTGCTAGTTTTGTTCAGGCAGATTGAGCACAAAGTCACAGAATGGCATAACAATGCTGTATGTATGCCATATCCACAAATCCCCACTGGTGTCCATTTGAACTGCCTATGTATTTTAGAAAAGACAATCTGGTTGAAGATCAATTCAGTCCTTTTACATGTTCACTGATATTGGATATTTTGGTTTTCCTCTCTTCCAGCACCAGCAGATGTTTCCTGATGGGAGTAGCAGCGATACCACACTGGAGGTGAACCTTCAATCTGCAAAAAGGCAAAATGTAAGCATGTAACATAGGGACACACATTTATAAACACTAATGCACCTTCAATTATTTATATAGATTTATAACAGTTCTCAAAGAACGTCTTCATGAGGAGGAAACAAGGAAACAAAAATTCAATGGAAGGTGACAATCAATGACAAACATGAGTGCATATACATATTGTGCCAACGCCCTGAAAACCTTTCAGCATACTATGAAAAACTTACAAGGAAATCGTGCACAATAGGTGAGACACCTGAATGGCTTAGTGTGCAACTGTTCCCAGAGTAGTAAAATGGACAATAACATGGAAAATGATCATGAAATAAGAGTGCACTCATGCACAATGCCAAGTAGAAACAGGTAGAAATACTGTGTAAGGGGTGGGACTCACCTAGCACCCACAACTGCTGCCATGTATAAGTCAGTGACCAGTGTCTGAGAGGGAGGAAATACTTGCAACACACAGATCCAAATTGGCAGTCCCTGTAATTTGAGGACATGAGGTTGTGCGGTCAGACACCATGGATAAATAACATGGTGCAAGCCGATTTAAGTTCCCAGACACTTATTGTTATTCAGCAAGTTAATTTCTTTGCCTTTGGTTGCAGCAGGATTTGAAAGAGATTGTAAATGTGTATCTGAAATATGTGTTCAGTGTTAACATGTATGTGTGTTACTTTGTATTTTTGTGTGATTGTGACTAATTAAAATCAAACTCTCACACTTCCATTTACTTCTCAGACTACTGAGGCATCCTTGTTCATCACAAACGGCCGCGCGGGTGCCAACAACAGCCAGTGCAATGGTGTGGGAGAGACGTATAATCCTTTCAACATGACATCAATGGTGAGACTGCACTGTCAACAGTTCATCAACTGATTCGGTTCATTATTATGCTGGCACTACTACATTTTTAGTTTCTTGCTTTTTCAGAATTTATAATAGCACTTAATGGGCAAGAGCTGGTCCCTTCAAGTATTGGTAAACGGACTGCATTTATATAGTGCCTTACTAGTCTTCTGATCGTTTAAAGCACTTTACACCACATGTCAACATTCACCCACTCACAAACACATATATTGATGGCAGAGGCTTAAACATGCGGACTGGAGGAGGTGGGGATCGAACCGCTGATCCTCTGATTAGTGGACGATCCGCTCTACCTCCTGAGCCACGACCACCACGTTCAGATTCTATTCAGATTTTTGTTGATTTTAAGGATGGAAGATAATCTGAAACAAATTTCAGTGAACACAAGGTGCTAAAAACTTCATACTGGCTTGTTACATTTTTAAAGTTCCTCTGATACTATATGGTCATGTTCTGTATGATTTACATGTTCTGTGAGGTGCTGTATGTACTTTGTATAAAAGACAAAAGCCAAGAGTCAAGATAACCAACATGTTGTCCTCTACAAATACAACAGCTACAGTTGGAAATTTCAACTTTTTTATCAAATTACTTTTATTAGGCCAGTAATTTATTTATTTTGTAATTACTAGAAAAAATTGCAAAAAGATGTAAATTCTCCAAGATTGTGCTCCAAATGTGCTGTAATTAAATTTGAGCTTTAATTATACTACCATAATCAGCCTAGTCAGTGTAATTTGCAAAACTAGGCCATTTATATGTTTAAAGTTAGAAAGTTTGAGATTTTAAGATATTCTGTGCAAAGGTTTTTGTTATTAATTAATGCACTATGATGTTTCAATGACAATTGTATTCACGTCAATTAAGCATTCAATTGTAAATTCAAGCAATGATCCTTTTTCCTTTTTTTCTTTTTCACTTTACAGAAAACATGACCATTAAAGGTCAAAACATTTGCATAAACAGCTGCAATTATGGTGTCAAAATCGTGCTTGTGTGGTTCATGTGAAATGCACTTCCTTATTTCTCTTCCTCCTTCAGACTTCCAGCTGTTCACTCGAAAACCCTCTGAGCTGTGTGGTGGGAGAGTTCTCCGCAAGAAATGGCCCAATCAGCCTGACTGTGAGACAGCTCTACACTGATAGCATCATTCAGCTCTCTGGAGACAACACAGGTACCCCCATACATGGTTCTAATAGTTACAGTCACAGTCATAAATTTGTAATTCTCTCATTTTCTATTGAAATGAGGGAAAATGTGTTTTTATTTAGAAAAGGTAAATCAAACTTACAAGTACCCGTTAATGCTAGTTCAGGATCGCTTTAGTTGAGTGCCATAACGGAAAAAAAGAACATGTGGTTTATGTTTTCTATTTTCTGTGTTTATAGTGGTCCACAGATCTCTAGTACTGAAGAATGGAGACAGTATCATCGCATGTGCTGAGATCCTCCCAGAATCTCCTTCAGCAGATCAGACCTTTCCCACTGTGACCACCTTCAGCAGGTTGAGTGTGAAAAAGAAAACCTCATACAGCATGATTCATAACCTGTCATTTGAATTTTACCTTTATCTTCTCGGCAAACTTTGATTACTCATGAACAGACGCTGTTTTGTATGAGTGCTACCATGGTTTACGTGGTTCTTAAATTGGTCGGTGTCTTTGAGTGGACAGAATAGTTTTCAGACGTGTGGGGTCCCCGGTTGCCAGCTGAGTCAGACTCATCACAACTAAATGTCTGAAAATAATCTTTTGGTCTGAGCTCCAGTTTGCAGGATTTGTTTTGACATTGGGCCAATGTTGGCACTTTGTTTTAGTACAGTTAGGCTGACTCTGAAATGCCATTTATGACAAATCTGGCATCAATCATGTTGTGCCTACCTGGATGATTCCTACACTCGGGGGAGTAAATTCATTCATATTTCAAATGATTTCTTATTCATTTTTGAAGGAAACACTTTAACTGCATCAGTTACCTTAGTTTGCTAATATCTGTGATTGATTATAGGAATTACACTGAAAAAAATCTGAGTATCGAGCGACTATAAAGTTATGTTTTATGTCTGTTTTTTCAGATATGACTTCCGTAGGAGGGTTGCTGATGTCCTTCAGTTGGAAATGGCAAGAGTCACCATCCTGCCCAGCTCTCCCATGTCTGCAGCTGAAGGAAGGTGCCAGAAAGTCAACTTCATGGTGTCTGGTATGCACTCCAGCTCTTAATGCTTTCCCTGAAACACCCTCTCAAAGAGAATATTCCCCTAACGACACAACAACCGAACAGTAACGCTTGAAACATGAGGAAAGATGATTTGAGGGTGTGAGTGAGTGAATGTTCTCTCTCTTTATTAATTACTTTAAGTAATCATGTTATGTAAATAAGAAGTAGACATTTCAGTGTAAACATGACTCATGTTCAATTCTTAGAAGAGGTGTTGTCCCAGTGGTATGTGAGACCATAAATTATAATGACTATAACTATGGCAACACCCAAGTTTGATCCGACACCGCAACAATTAAAATCAGCAGGTTGCAGACACACATCACCTGGTTCAGTGTTGCGAGTATGAAAATATTGGTTGAATCATGTCACCTCCTCAAGGAAGCTGTCGGTATTTTTTAAATGAGGGTTGTATCACAGTTTAAGTTCACACTTCACTTCACTTCACAGTTAAGAAATAATTATGTGCCTTCAGAGAATGTAAACTTTCTCTGGAAATGAAAAAACAACATGGGAGTGCCAAGGAGGGGAAAACCATCAGTCTCATTTGAATATTTATCTATAAACATCAAAAGAGAATCTGTACATAATAAAAGGAGGAATTAAACAGTGGAAAAGCAGATTTAGCAGCACACAGGACAATGCCTTATATAATAGGTTTTATATCTACAAACATGGCTTTGCTAGTGAAATTAGGTTTGTCTGTGTGATATCAGACTGCATGTACATGTGTAAGTCTATACAGTAAATACATAAATCAAACACATGGCTCAGATTCTTCCTCCCTAGGAAGAGATTTTTTTTTTTTACAGCCGTGCAGGGCCTAGCTGGGCAAGCTGTGTGCCCAGGCTGTGTTCATCAGGACAATGAACAATTACGGGCATTGAAAATCTTTAGAAAACCTGAAAAATTGCTCAGTAACCTGATGCTGGAGTTGAGTGTCCGTGTGTCTCCTTTTCAGTCCCTTCCTCTGTCCCAGGGGGGAACAGAGAGGTATCTGTAGAGAGGTTTCACACAGTATAGCACAGGATGGGCATTTATGCCCTCAGACATATCCCACAAGCTAGAAAGTTTACTATGCAATCATCATCAAAAGTTGATGTAATAGAAGTAACTATTTCTGGAACATTAGAAATACACTGTAACAAGTCCATATCTGCCTTTAGACACAAATGCAGTAATTATCAAGTATAAGAAACAGTAATTGTGGCTTGGACAGTCTATTTGTAATTAAGCATTGCCACATTGTCTGTATCTTAAAGGGGATGTCACCGCAGAACTTCTGAAGTCTGTCAAAACCAGTGAGAAGATGGGCAACTTCAAAGAGTCTAACCGATGTTCCAGTAAGTATGCTGCTTACTGTAATTATTGTCTTCACTGCACCTTAGGTGCATTACTGGAATAAATGAATGAATGAATGAATAACTGGAAATTGTTCATACCCTTCATTAAAGGGAGAATGGCATTCAGAACTCCTACATTCTTGGAACGCTTGTATGTGTATATATGAGCAGCTCTCTATAATTAACATTTCTTGTTCAACAATACACTGACATGAGATGTGTGATGTTTACAACCTGGAGAGCATGGAAGTCGTGCCAACCACTGATAAAATAAACAATTCAACTAAAACATTAATTTCATACCCAGGGCCATGCTTTCAAAGATTACTAATTTACACTATGTTAGGTTACTGTTTCAGAGTGTAAAAATAGCATATTTTAACAGAGTTTCATTTCTCATTTGAATAATCTGTGGAAACATTTCTGGTCTGACGCCTTCAGGGAATAAAGGTGTGCTGCTGGTGCCGGGAAGCTTTCTTCTTGGCTTGATGTCTGTTGCTGCATACCTGCTGCCTTCTACAACCTATGTATAGTTCAGAGATTCAGCCACACCATGCATCATAACTGGGTATACATGGATCCTCAAATTGTGAACATGATTATGAAATGTAGCCCACCAAGTGATATAATGGTCATTTGATTTACTATCCAGCAAAATAATAACTGTGTCTCTTTGTACAACTTTTGTCAACCAATAAAGATCTTTCTATTTTACTATTTAATTTTTTGCAAATACCATATTAAATGCTCAATGTAGCCTTTAGAAACTTATTTTTTTCACAACAAATATTGCTCATATTTCATTCATTTGAAATGTTAAATGGTTGGGTGAAGTCAATGCTGTACTTTTTCAGATCTCCAGATGTTTGCCTTTATGTATGCACTATCAATTTCCTTGTCAAATTTTGTGTAAAAATTGTGAATAAAATGCAATATTTGTATGCTGTGTGCCTGTAATTATTGAGATTTACACAATGACTGTGGGAGATGCTATTCAAATACTGAAATGATTAAATAATAGGCTATTCATATACTATTTCGGTACCACTTTCTAAAAAAGGCACCCTTTATGAGAGGCATGTAATTGTAATTACTTTATTAATGGTTTCAAATTGACTAGCTAATTCTTTATAGATCAGTTACAAGCCTTTAATATGAGCAAATTTTGGGTTGCCTGGTGTTTATCCTCCTCCTTTTTTTAGTTTTTGAGTTCTTTAGTATTGCTGCAGAGCATATGAACCAAAATGAATTTATTAACTTATTAACATTTACAACTAAGGACAAGGACTTCATGGATAGTTGTAAAAACACTTTATTATTAACTGGTAGATAATTGACCTATAAAGTATTAGTTAAAGCATAAGCTATCAATTATAAATTATAAAGCCTTTTCAGGGTTCTTTATTAGACAGTGGTACATTTTGGCAAACAAGGAGCCACAAATGTAACAAAAGGCAGTAAAAGGTTATCAGATAAAAAATTATAACAGATTACATTAATAAATAAAACTGTTAATAATTAAAATGGAGTGCAAAAAAGAAAGCCAGTGGCGGTAACTTTTATCAACAGACATTAGATGCTTTTTGCATTTATTATAAACCGATTGGAGGTTAATGGAAACGTTTAAATGTTTATATTTATTTAACACTCCATTTGAATGATTTATTAACGGTAGTAGCTGATGGGATCACTTGTATTTTTGACTTTCCTGGGGGCGCCGTATGATCACTAATGTCGGGTTGATGCACTCGAGCACAGTGACTTGATTAATATGTGTATATTTAGTGAATGTATTCATGTGTTCATACAGGCTGAAGCGAGTGTATGTATGGATTAATCACAGGGAAAGAGGCGAGTCTGGATCCCTCTGCGTCTACTGGAAGAAACTGCAGTCATGTGACCGCAAACGTCAACATCGAAATGGCAGCCTCGTGTTGAGGTGCGAGCTGTTAACGTGAAACGCTTTGTTTTCTCAACGCAAGACTCACATTTACGAGGCGAAACGACCCGGGTATGTCTCCAGCATTTCATTGGCTGCATGTGGGGAAACTTCACTGTTAGACTGAGGAGCGTCGAGACGTTGACTGTGTTTCAACTGAAGGAAACGGTTGTGTCTGTTAGCGCATTGTCTGTGACAGAAACTGAGGCCGAAACATTTGTTCTCCCAGTTGTGAAATTGGTTAAAATTGGCAAGCAACTGCAAACATCCTCCTGACGCGCTACCGTTTGCTACCACATCCACTGCCAAACAGCAACGGCGACACAATGAATGAAGCAGTTATTGTGTGTTATGGTTGGCCTGTTGATAACGATGTATGAAATACAAAAAAAAGACTCCCGACCACACAGCTAAACTCTGTCTCCGTCGTAGTGTCTTTTCATAATACCGGAAGCATTTTTGCTGTAGCTAGTAGCTAGCTAGTCGGTTAAGATATTGAACCAATGGATACCAAATTGTAAACAACAATCGCATGCGGAGCGGTTAGCCAATGAGAGAGCTCATCGATGAAGAAGACTGCAACCTGATTGGTCGGTTGGTTTCGCATCGAGTTAAATTGCACTACTATTATAGGAACACTACAGCACATAAAAGTCACTTGTGTTTTGAATTTATTGCGGTGTAAATAGGTCACAGACCTGCCTGCCAATTAAGCTATTTCATTAATATTTAACCGAGACTCGTGTGACATTTGCTCTGTCAGCATGTTACAGAGGGTTAAAGATCCAGGTGTGGACTGTGACTTTGAGCTCCACGTTAATAGTCAGTCACTGTCCTGCTCCAGCCACCTGAAGTCAACATGGCTTCCCAAAAGTCAGGTAATCATAGTGTGGGTTTTAGAATTATAATGAATAAGGGAAACTCATAAGTGTCTTTTTTTTTGCCTAAACGCTTGTGTTTTCTTTTATTGCAGTTACTATTTTTGGGAGATTTAACCAATTATTTTCATGCGATAAATGCTGAGACACTGTCTGCACTTTGCAAACGTCAACAGCTTTCATCTCAGCTTTTTTAGATTAAACTCATCTGTTGTTTGACTGCGTATTGAGTGCACTGTAGCTCTGTTGCATCAAGTAAATTTAAGTCTTTATTTACTATTTCATGTTCTTTCTCCATTTTAGACCAAGCCATGTCTCCAAAGATCACAGGAGAGTTGCTCAGGCAGCTTCGCCAGGTGATGAAGAATTGCAAATACTTTACTGAGCCTATACAAGCCTACATCATCCCTTCTGGAGACGCACACCAGGTAAGTGAGATCTCTCACACGCATGGAACAACATATTTTCTGCATTTATACACGAGGGCTTTAATATAGTCATTATTAAACATAAACTAAGACACACATGTACACGCTCACAGTAGTACAGCTGCTACTCCTTTCTTTCTTTCTTTCTCTGCGTGTGTTTGTCTTGACTCCTCACTTCTGATCGTCTCGTCTGACCTTCGTAATTAATTGTAGCCCTTTGCCCACGGCCCCTCCCTTTTCCCCTCTCCATGTAAAGCCATGATGTGAGAAGAGCAGCAAAGGTGGCATTTAAAATGTCTGACTGGTTTATGGCCTCTTTGCGCTGATTGTTAATGAAGCTGATCTCTCCCTTTTGTCTGTCTTTCTCTTTCTGTCCTCGTGCGTGTTGTAGAGTGAATACATCGCACCGTGTGACTGCAGGCGTGAATTTATCTGTGGATTCAATGGCTCTGCAGGTATGTTGTGTGTGTGTATTTTAAAAGCAAGAGGTCAAATCTTAATGCTTAGAAGCTTATGTATAAATCTTATGTACAGGAAAAAAAGGGCAGAGACATCTGACTTGTATTGTCTTGTTGATCTATTCATGATATGCCAGATCCTGACGTATCTCGTTTCGTTAGTGCACCGGATGACCTCGTGATAGTGACTTTCATTAAATACATAGCATTTCCTGTGTGAAATATCACCTCTACTCTTTCTACTTGACCTACAAATTAAACATCGAATTACAGAAGCTTGTCCTGTATATCCTGCTTCTTAGAACTGACCTAACAGCTTTTTCCCTCCCCCCCGTGTCTCACTGTACAAACACAACTGACACATTAGATGTGTAGCAGACAGACAGTAATAGACTAGTGTGTCACTTTTCTGATATCAGTTTACTTGCATACCTTCTGTCTGTTATACAGACTTGATCCGACAGAGTCTGCATCTGCTTTGTGTGTATGATTTGTGATGTACAGGTACAGCCATTGTCACAGAGCAGTATGCTGCAATGTGGACCGATGGGCGTTATTTCCTCCAGGCCAGCCAGCAGATGGACAACAACTGGACCCTGATGAAGATGGGTAATTTCCAACTTGATGTGTTTGTTGATGACAGTAAACAACTGCCTCTTTATAATGTTATATAAGCTCTAAACAAAAGTACTGAGAGTTAAGCTCCAGTTTAGTTGTTTTTCTTAAGTGATATAAGTTTAGGATTTGCAGCTTCAGATAGTGTAGTGAAATAAGGTACCCTCAGGATCAAACTGGTGAGAAGACATGACTTACAGCTTGACTCTACCAGAATGTTTTGACCTAATTTTAGAATAAAAAAAAACATGTCTCCAATTCCCTGTTTTGGCAAGCAAGGTATTCTGGTTTATGTCTGCACTTTGACCTGAGACAAAAATAAATCTTTAAAGATGTTCAACAGTGGTATCAGTCAGGCACACTTAACACCCCTTTATCTTCAGTGTTTAGTTTATCTTGTTTTTTTTTTCTAATCTTATATAGGACTGAAGGAGACACCTTCTCAGGAGGACTGGCTGATCAGTGTCCTGCCAGAGAACTCCAAAGTGGGAGTGGATCCTTGGATTATTGCTGCTGGTACATTATGGTTCCATTTTCCTCTTAAGTGCAAAAGGCTCAAGCAGTGTGAACGCTGCATTCTTACAAGTGTATAGCAAGAAATATGCTCCAGTTAACAAAAATCCTACAATTGACTTTAAAGTGTACAATACAAAAAAAATTTAAATCCTAAATCCTGTTTTTGCATCCTGCAGAGCCTCTTTATCGAACCGTAAACACCCAGACGTTTTTTTTGTTGTTAAAATATTGTTGTTTTTTTTTAACCACTTTTTGTGCATCTTAACTGAAACCTTTCTGATGTTGTATATCTCAGACCAGTGGAAAAACATGTCCAAGGCGTTGATTGGTGCAGGCCACTCTCTGGTGGCGGTGCAGCACAACCTGATCGATGCCGTGTGGCCCGACCGCCCAGCGAGACCCAGCACACAGCTCCGTACTATGGGACTGGAATACACCGGTCAGTGTGACGCTGGATTAACACACAGAGATCCGTAGTTATGAAATTCTACCAGAATTTATATTTGACAGCTAGATCATCAACATCATTTTATGCTTGTAGAATAAATGAATTCTTTTATTTACAGTATTGCCCTTTATTTGAATCACGCTGTAGGTGTAGTTGCACCATTTTTGGATGTTGTTTTTAAGTTTGACAAAATAGTTTCTGTTCACTTTTACTAGATATACAGGTTTTTGAGGAAAGTTTAATAAGCATCATGCCATGTTGATGCTATCTTCCTGTAGGTATGTCCTGGCAAGACAAGATCACAGCACTGAGAGGCAAGATGACGGAGAGGAAAATCACTTGGTTCGTTGCCACGGCGCTGGACGAGATTGCATGTATGACTAATATTTCGGAAAGTACAAATTAGTATAATTACCTCTGCCAAGGAGGTAAATGAAGACAGTCATGAGGTGTTTATGAACTATATTAAACCAACAATGTGTAGAATTTTAAAAATTTTTGCCTCCTTTTGTGATAGTATTAAAAAATATCACTGTTTTAGACAGCTTTGCACATCACTGAAGATTTATAAAGCATAAAGTAAAAAGATAAATATATTGAAGTACATTTACTAGGAAAGTCACAGTTGCATTTAAGCACAGTACTTGAGTTACTTTCTAACTAGGTCAACAATCAGATGTTCAACGACAGATAGAAATCTCAGCCCCACTGTACGAGAGTAGTGTTTGTCAAGCTCAGAGCTGTGGGCGGAAATATGTCATGCAAAAACATTTTAGCCTCAGGCTAACATGTTTTTGCATGTACATGTAACTACAACTGATCACAGAGTGAAAAGCCTATTTGAGATCTTTCATGTTCATGTAAAGTTAGTTTTCAGTTCTCGCTGTAAAACACAATCAGCAGCCGTACCCGATTTCATTTCTGTTACGTAAGTCCGTTTTGATACACGATCACGATCCAAGGACCCAGGGATGCACAGGTGTCCCTCTAGATGTCTGTTTGAGCACCTTGTTAACCGTGCCTAATGAGCTCTTGTTTCTGATTGTTTGGTCTGAGAGTTTCTGTTAATTAGAGCGAAGCTGATTTTGATTGTCATCAGGTAGAATTTAGACTCTCAAAGAGTCTCGATGGGCGTTAAATTGAAGGGGATTTGTTCAGGCATCCACAGAGGATGACTGACAGTCTACTAACAACTCATTTATACGAGGTTTCAAAGACATATTTCATATCAGGGTATTTTAAATGGATATTTAAGGATTATTATACTGTTTTGTATATTAACCTATCAAATGAGTGACTGAGTGAGTGGAAGTTACTGTCATAAAGAGACGTCACATATGAAGCTCTGCTTGCAGAAGATAATTAGGGAAATTTTAAGCAATCTTTACACAGATTTACTGCTAGCAGTTATTTTGGCAGAGAAATGTTAGTCTTTAATGTTGTTCAATGTTTTTTTTTTAATTATAAAATGTAATTGTTTCCTTTTCTCAGGGCTTTTCAACCTCCGTGGTGCAGACATCGAGTACAACCCAGTGTTCTTTGTGTATACGATTGTAGGCATGAACACAATAAGGTAATGAAATATGACACGCAGCATATTGGTTTGATCGGTGTCCTATTAATTACTACATTAATTTTTAACCAGATAATCAGCAGTACTTAGACTTCCAAATACAATACAGATAAGTCCTTTGACACTTGCACTCCACCACAGTACGTACAAAGTCCAGTAACAATATAATAATGGAAAAAAATACCCCATTACTCCATATTGAAACATTTAAAGCAAGTAAATCAGTATTAGCAATATGATGATGAACTGTGATTTACTTTCCCTATCAGATACCAGTAATATACAATCATTTTGGAGAAATTTACTGAACTTCACAGTACCCTCGTCCATCCTAATCAGCGCATCGGCACCCTGAACTCCTGGAGGAACAGACAATATTTCCTCACTGAACTAAACTTCCTCTCTGCAGGCTTTTCGTGGACCTAAAGCGTCTTTCCGATCCTGCGTTAAGAGACCACCTGCAGCTGGACTCTCCCAGCAAGCCCGAGCTGAGTATCCAGACGTTCCCGTACGAGTCGGTTTACACCGAGCTCCAGGCCATCTGCGCCGCACTCGGCCCAAAGGACAAAGTGTGGATCTGTGACAAGGCCAGCTGTGCTCTCACACAGGTCATCCCCAAGGTGAGAGAGTGCCGCCGAGCACGCCGAACATTCGAAAAAGATAGTTAATCAGAGTACATTGTGTTTTTTCTCCGTTTCCTGGTGTCTATCAGATGTCATCATCCGTGTCCTTACACCCATCACTTGATGTATTTTTAAATGTTTCCTTGTAGTTCGATTGATGCACAGTGTCACTCAACAAACGTGTTGCGGTTTTGTTTGTGGAAGGACAGAGACATAGTCATCATGTGGTACAATCTTAAAATTGTATGATTGCATTTATTTCATCTACTTAAACCAGTAGAACACAACATTTAAGCTGTTTTAATAGCATCAATTCTCTTGCCTTTGAGAGTTGGATTAATACATTACTTGAAATATTTCAGATTTAGAAATTGAAACCTGTTTTATCGTAACATTTATTTGAAGGTAACATCAGCTACTTTCCTCCTGATCTGTTTCAGACCCACAGGACTCCAATTCCCTACACTCCACTCTGCCTCTCCAAGGCTGTTAAGAACACCACGGAGATTCAAGGCATGAGAATGGCTCATGTAAGAAGCTTTCACTCGTTGTAAAATCTTTTATGACATCTTCATAAACCGTCTGTCTGATTTCCCTCGTTTAAAACGTTATGTTAACGGGCGATTTTCCTGACAGATCAAGGATGCAGTCGCCCTTTGTGAACTCTTCGTTTGGTTGGAAAAGGAGGTATTTCAATTCTGCTTTTCAGGTCATACATGTTTAGATCTATAAGAGAAAAGAACAGATTCCTCCAGTCTGTGTCACTGTGTCACTAGGTTTCCACTCGCTTCTCTATTCTTACTTAAATACTTTTTGTGCTGATTAAACCCCTGATATGGATATTTTCATTGTTATAGAAACTGTTTAGAAATTAGTATTTTACCATCTGTTATTATTATTATTTGTTATTTTGGCCTGAAACACACCAATTATATATCCTTGAGTTCCAAGAAACAATATCAGTATTAGTGGAAATAATGTGTTCAGGCGGAGGATTTCACATAACTCGGCTTTGTTTTTCTTTCTGTCTCTGCGGTTATTGTTTTATAGATTCCAAAAGGCACCGTGACCGAGATCTCCGCCTCTGATAAGGCTGAGGAATTACGCAGGTGTCTCTTTTTGTTTTTTCCACAGATGATTTGCAAACCACTTTGGTTTTTCCTTGTTTGGTTAACAAGTTCATCCAGTTTAACTTCTTGTCAGCTTTACATGCTGTGGAAAGATGAAAGATGAAGACTTTGACAGATGTGTGCATATGAAGAACGCTTTGATAAAGACCATTCTGAACTTGTGTCCCCCTCTACTGGATATGGAAGTGAAACAAAAATGTTGACTTGAATGTGTCTTTTTCAGTCAACAGAAACATTTCGTCGGCCTCAGTTTCCCCACCATCTCCAGCGTCGGTCCAAATGGAGCGATCATACATTACAGGTCAGTTGGTGGATGAAACAGGCCCGGGTGTGAGGTATTTATGTAACTATATGTTTTTAATGGAAACGGTTTTCTTGTTCCTTAATACAAGTGTCTTTTTTTTTCCCTTCTACAGACCGCTGCCTGAAACCAACAGAACGCTAACCATGAATGAAGTTTACCTGATAGATTCTGGAGCTCAATACATGTAAACAAAATCTATCATTCATTCTCAAAACAGTTTCATTTAGATGAACCAATCATGTCCAGGTTTGGTGTGACTTGCATGTTTCAATTCAGACAATCATCACCTTCCTACCCGGTGATGCTAGGACACAAACGACACAGGGATAGCTTTGTATTTTGTCCATTACATCCTTTTTTTCTGCATCTACCAACCAACAAGTTGGTAAATAAGTAGTAGTACCTAGTAAATAAGTGATAGAACATTGCTGATAATCTGATATTAAATCACGTTCATGTTCTTTGGGCAGTGATGGAACCACAGACGTCACACGCACCATGCACTTTGGGACACCATCTGCTTTTGAGAAGGTACGTTCTATATTTGAGAAGGCAGTCTATCCAATTGCTTATTCTATATAAAATATTCTTATATTGAATGTGCAAAAAAACTTCCAGTTCCATTTTGCATTGACTAAATTTATCCCAGCTCTGATATTTATTATGTTTTTCTTTTTATTCCTCCAGGAATGCTTTACCTACGTACTGAAGGGACACATAGCCGTCAGCGCTGCCGTTTTCCCCAACGGAACCAAAGGTGCTGCCCTCCGCTCTCATATTACCTCATTAAAAAACTAATAATCATAAATGTTCAGCATTCACAAACAGTAAGACTGAAATGATTCCTTTTGATACAAGTATTTCTTTAATCTCAGACAATAACAAGTCAACAGCTGTGGTGTTTGTCTCTCAAAAATACTGCTGTTGACCTTTTGGCAAATCAGTAACTCCTCTTGTGTCGTCACACTCATGCAGCTCTGGAAAAATCCAAGCGGGAACAGTGTTTAGAGAAAAGAGACTTTGGGCCAATGTAATTACTCTACAGAGAACTTAATCTTTAACTATAACGTTCCCATCGGGCCAATCGGTGGAAATATCTAACCGATGGTGTCTGAGATATCACATCACATCGCAGGGACCCAACGCAGGGACCCAACCCGGTCCGTAGCTGTTCCCTCACTGGCGCAGAGAAATTTCCAATGTCAGAATAAAATCATGAGAGTTTTGCCAGAGTCGTGGCGCGCTCCCAACAACTCATCTTCATCGTTTGGTGTAGGGTGATCAAAAAAACTCAGTCCGAGCTTATGTCTTAAGTCGGTCGGATGAAATCAAACATATTTAATATTATCGTAAGTCTTCAGTCTCCGCTCATGCAAATAGTGAAGTTCAGTGACGTGAACATTGTCAACGACCAATAGGTGCGCTCTCTCCAGCAGCAAACAGGAAGCAGCAAACCGTCACACACACACACACGATAGACAGTGAACGTCTCGGCTTGGTAGCAAGCGGAGGTGACAAAATCCAAAATATTAAGTAATACAGTTTATCTTCGTGGATTATATTGATGCTGAATTGACAAGAAGACTGTCGACATATGACGCCTGCTAATATGTATATTTTTTAATGTTTTGTCACCACTACGGCAACACCAAGTAAATGCTTGATTGGTTTGATTAATGGTTTACAGCCTCTGGGACACACTGGATGCTGCGTCTATGTGTTTATATGATTACTGACGATGGCTGATTGTACTCAGTTTCTAATGGCGGTATGCAGTTAATGGATGCCCTTTGTGTGTGTGTGTGTGAAACATGATGCAATAATGTTATTAATGACTCCTGATCAAACTTGAAAGCTCATCATTCTTGTTGCCCTTTAGCCTCCCTTTTTATAAGTCACATTAACATTAATTCACTCACCCGGAAAAAGCGAATATTTCTCTATAGTGTGACCTCTTCTTTCTGTCGGCTGCTGCGTGTCTGCAGTGTATTTACCGTTTGTTATTCACAGGAATCGAGTTCAACTGTGTTAAACTGTGACTTTGTGCCGTTGAATAATTATCCAGGCTGCTGCTGTTTCTTCTGTATTTTATGCAGTTTGTGGGTTTCCAAACAGAAACACTCCAACATCCAGCAGCTGAAAGCGTCCAGATACTTAATGGTTGAAGGTGGTTTCTGTGGGCAGCCGTATGCTGTGTAGCTGTTTTAAAGTTGTAAAAATACAAGTACAGGCCTTTTTGAAATGTGATTAGCTGATATGATCTAAGAAACGTTAACCCAAAAAAATGAAAATGAGTTAATAATAGGAGCAATCAGTGTGTAGTGTCTGTTTCTCTTCACAGTTGTTGTTCAATTACAACTGAATTAATTAATTTAAGTTTTCTTTGGCTGGTTTTTCAGGACAAACCACTGCACACAAAGGGCAGCTTGTTTCTGCTCCATTGTTCCATTAGGAGCACGATGGGAAATAATCTCAAAAGGAGTCTAGTTGTAGTCTCACAAACAGTGATGCTGCAAGATCCTCAGACTTTGCAAATTATTCGTCTGTGACTAAAAACTCAGTGATTGACTGAGACTGAGACACGTTGTCTTTACATGTGAGAGGGTGTCAAATCTTTTCAAAGTCTACTAGTGTATGATATGTTTCATTAGAAATGTGCGAAAAACAAAACTTTTCAGGTTTATATACAAAGTGTAATCGCTACGTTCAAACCTCGGTTAACTCTCCAGGCCACCTGTTGGATTCGTTTGCCCGGGCCGCCCTGTGGGACTCCGGGCTGGACTACCTCCACGGTACGGGTCACGGTGTGGGCTGCTTCCTCAACGTCCACGAAGGGCCCTGCGGCATCAGCTACAAGACGTTCGCCGATGAACCTCTGGAGGCCGGCATGATCGTCAGTGACGGTATGGATACAGATCATTTTATCACACATCTCGTTATGAAAAGCGTTGCACACTATATTGTATTTTCACCTTTTTAAAAGCAACAACATCTGACCAGCAGTATAGTCTTTAATATAAACAGACTGATTTAGGCGTAATCTAAATGTCACCAGCACCACAAGAGCAGCCCATAATTAAACAAACTAATCTTCACAGGTGTCATAAATTGGCTTCAGATTGCACTGCAGGAATGAGCGATAGATTGCATCTGTTTCTTTTCTTCCTCAAAACAGTACAACCAAAAAACGGATGCAGCTACACAAACATAACATAGTCATCATAAAAGATTCCCCTCTGGAAGTAGAAATATTGTGTTTTGATCAGCATTGAAGTGGTTTGTCATTCTGGGAAACTGAGAGGAACCTGTTTCTTTGCAGAAGTTTGTTTATGTTGTAAATCATCTCATTTCTGGTCTTTTTTTTTTCTAGAGCCTGGCTACTATGAAGATGGATCTTTTGGCATTCGTATTGAAAACGTGGTCCTTGTCGTACCGGCCAAGACCAAAGTAGGTCCTTTAACTGAGAACCAAATCAAATGTAAAATCAAAACTTTAACTCAAATCAAATAAAACTGATGAGTTTTTGTTCTCTCTTCTGTGTTTCCAGCACAACTACAGAAACAGAGGCAGCCTGACATTTGAGCCCATCACTCTGGTTCCTATCCAAGTCAAGATGATGAACACAGAGATGCTCACTCAGAAGGAGGTAAAGAATATCCAGTATGATTATGTTTCATAGTGTAATTTAACAAAGACAAATTCACCATCATGTACTTAAAAATGAATCTCAAAAGGCTTTTATTGGAAATATTATTAACACATTGCTTCAAACACAACAGCAGCCTACTTTCTACCAGCCTACTGTACATTCTGTAAGAGATTATGAGAAAAGTGAGAAATGGTTTAGCAGTTTAGCTTCATATGATCTAATATTACAATCATAAAATATACATATATTCCTATTACATTATTCACTACTTTTTAAACTTGTCGAGGAGTCTGTTTAGGTTTCGCAGCCCTTGACACTCTCTTCTCTGTCCCGCAGCGGGACTGGGTGAACGAGTACCACAGGAGTTGTCGGGAGGTGATCGGAGCCGAGCTGGAGAGGCAGGGCAGGAAGGAAGCTCTGGAGTGGCTGATGAGAGAGACCCAGCCGATCGTCTGAGGCCTGACTTTTGTGCAATCCAATCATTTTTGCCCTCAAGTACTGTATGATCAATCGCTCTACAGTGAGAATTGTTTGTATTTTTCTCATCTTTCTCTGTGTCTCACACTCGGCTTCTTTTGTAAAACACTGTGTATCAGCCGTTTTATTAAAGATCATTCAAAATCAAATGAGAACTTTCCTGTCGTGTACTTTTTGTCCCATAAATGATTTTAGCTTTTAAGGATCTGTGACAGTCTCACATTCAAACAATCAGACGATCTATTTAGGTTACCCACTGGGTGCTTTGTAACCCAAAAGCTGTGGAATTTTCTTCAGATGTACATAGTGTTTTATGCGAGGTGTGTATGACAGCATCACTATACAGTAGTTCAGCACTATCCTAATAAAAATTCAAAGTACATCTACAGCTTAATTTTAGCATCTTTCAAGTTAAGATCTTCATCCACCTCTTGGGTATGTTACACTTTAAACCATGCTGCACTTCTGTCCAGTTATGTAGTTTATTTTGTGGTTTATTTTTTTAATTTTTCTTTTGGATTTGGCAGAAACAGTCTTAAAAAAACTCTTATTCTGAAATTGAAACTCTGCAGTTAGTTAGTTGTTATGCATGAAGAGATTTTTAAGACTTAAAGGGGTACTCCAGTGATTTTTGTATATTTGATTAGAAGAAGAACTGCAGAGGCAGAGGCCAAGATATCCTGACTTTTAATCTCTTAATATGGGTCAAGCTGCAAAATTGGATTGGATTCTACAATTCCCATAATGCAACTCAGTGTCTTTCGTTAGACCTTCCTTACCTGGTGAACACCTGCGTCTTTCAAACCTCTTTTTCCAGGCTGAAAGCTTTCTGTTATAAATTTGTAGTCTATGCTGATATAAGCCTGATGACATCACTACTTTTTAAAGACTGAGTACTCGCCTTGACAAGTAAACTGAATTTCCTGTGTAAAACTGGCCCTAAGTGCTCCTTTAATGACGTGTACACGGTGACATCACTTTTGTTCAGTGCAGCTGCACGGGTCAGACCTTTCAGATTCAGGACAAGTCTCTCAAGTCTCTCCCTCCCACCCCCGTAGGGTAACACCTCACCGCCCTCTAAAGCTGCATGTAAAAAATCGGAGGGTCCAGGATGACGCCGCTGTTGGGATCGTTGGCGTACTCTTGAAACGACAGCGGCAGCGACAGTGCGGTTTTCTCCTCTACTTCGTCTTCTTCCTCCTTCACTCCTACAGGCAACGGGTTACTGTAGATGTAATAGATCCTGGAGTTGTCCTTCGCCGCCTCTGGTCTCCTGAAGAAGGCGAGAGGGTTGATAAAACTGGTCGACCTCTTCACTGCTTTGACCGCGACGGGGTTCACTGGCTCGCCTCGGGTCACTGCGCTCTCATACACGTGGGCTCTCTTTGACTGCCTGATGAAGAAGACGGCACTAATTGTATTAATGACTTTAATGTCATTTTACTGTACTGAATTTACAGTAATCAGTAAAGACTAAAATTACAAGTAGACAGGATATGATGCTATTAAACTAGGTGTAAAAAGCAGATACACAACTATTCACAGTAGTAATGATATTCGATTGTCACCTGGTGCGATTGTAGCAGACCGTGATGCAGTACAGGCCGGTGATAGTGAGGATACACAAGGCCAGGGCAATCATGACAATGTTAAACACTTTGAACTCTGCAGAGGATAAAAACACAAGAGTTCCACTTAGTAGGAACACTGAGAGATCATTCAGTTCAATTTTGTTAAGAATTATTAAGATCAGTCCTGTTTTGTTACGTAGAAAAAAAAATAGGTTGGTCAAGAGACTGCAAATGATAGGTCTTCTTTAAACCACTTGCAAAAAAATACTGTGAAATGTCAATAACTGATATAAAAAGAGTATAACACACCAAACAGGGCTGTGTTCATCTCCTCATCCTGCAGTCCCAAAGCTGCAGTCTCGTTCAGATGGAGGCCGTCCGCCGTCATCGCTCCGTTCGCTTGGGCTCCACTCATGTCGCTGCCATTGGCTTCCAAAACATGGACTAAAAGGCTGAGCTTCAATCCTCTCTCACTGGTTTCAATAGAAACCCGGGCCATGTGACTCAACCAGCTTGACTCAGTCGCTGTGGAGACACCCCCTCTTTTGTCACCCCTGCGGTCCAACTTGGATACCCCCTTCTCCCTCTCTGCTACTCCTCTTGTTTACTGCTCATTATTCTGTTCAGCGTTTTTTTTTTGGGGGGGGAGACGCTGAGGGGAGGGAGATGTTGGGCCTTTTATACTGTTTGTAATAAGCTGAGTGGTGACCCAAAACGTTCAGCTTGCAAAGACTACCACTGGAAATGTGTGAGAGGACGCAAAGAGGAATTTAACTAAAGCTGACGGGGTTTTCTCATGAGTTCTTTCTCTTTAAAAGCAACTTACATCCTTTTCATGTCTGACGTCTTGTCGCCCTCCATACTTGTGATCAACATGCTGTAATTTGTGCGCTACTGTATGTCTTAAACTTTCAAAAAGATTGTGTCAAATCTCACAACACATCAGTAAATCATCAAAACCCCTCTCCTTTAGAATAACAACAGATTTTATGTCCATGTCTGCCATGTTTTCACACTTGTTACCTTTATGTTCATTGATTAATTCATTTTAAAATAAATAAAGCATTTATCTATTTATGTATCTATCTATCATCGCTGCTTCTTTGGTGTGTTTTTTGGGGGACAAGAGTAAAGTACATCAAATCACTCAAATCAGCTGCAAGAGCCAAAAAAAATCAGCAAAAAAGGGAAACAAAGACAGCATTCTCCTTTTGCCTTATGCTTCACTTCACCCCGCAGCCCCATGGGAGATATTATGCAATTAGTTGAACATCTAATTAAAGAGGGTTTTGTTTCCCTGTTTGACAAGACCAGCTGCTGTGTAGAGTGAACATGAAGAGAATTTGACCTCTTTGAGTGACCTTTGCGTTAACCTGCTTGGTGGATTATGCATCAGATGATACACAATGTGTGCTGTAAGCTAAAAATATGACCAGAATGTTATTTGTAACTCCTTTTAGTGTATTTTTCTGACAACTTGGCACAAACAAAGTATTTATTTACTGCATAAGTGACTGGAAAGAGATGGATCCATGCATACACAGCTGCTGGAATGCACTGCAGTTGAGTTTTCAGGCACAGGCTGTCATCAAGGCAATGATGTCCGATACTGGCACATACTCTGACTTCTAGATGTTAATATCAGTAGAATGGATTTGACTAATAATAGTATAAAGTTAGCAGTAGATGATCAATTAAAAGTACCAAATAAATGTTAGAGCTGTTGGTCAAACGTCTTGGAAATGAAAATATCTTTCTGATATCTTCCCAGATATTTTCTCTCTCTTGCTATTTTTGTCTGATTTTTCATTTCTATTTCTATTTCCTGAGTTTGAGACTAAATAGATGTTTGTATATGTCTGGATACAATATTACCCTAAACCTCCCTAAACTGCTTATTTGAGCTATTACATCCATGACCTTAACCACCTGGAAAAACAGTCTCAAGCTTTTTTTATTTTTATTTTTTTACTTCTCATGCATCACTTAAACAGTATCAGTTATATAACAAAGAGACTATCAGGTAAATCTATGAAAACAAAGTACTTAGTAACTGCAGCACGCAACTACAAATCAGACAACTAAATCTGATTTCTTTTTCCTATTATGGGAATGTCCATTATGTTTAACGAATCGTCCACTAGGTGTCAGACCTCGCTTGTATGATTGAGCATCAGTCTGGCGTCCACGTAGCTCAGTAAAAGGACAGCTCCGTGATATTTATCAGTCTGGCAATTTGGGGTTGAGTGACGGCGGTGTCCTTTGTATTCCAAGTCAGCGTACAGTAAAGAAAAACAGATGGAGAGAGATTGACTGATTAGGAAATAAGTCGTGACACAGAGGCTGAAATATCTGTTTATTCGCCTCCTAAACTACTTTAAAGCCTGTTTAATTTTCACATCCATCCTGGTTCACTGCAGAGTTAAGATGTTATGATTTAAAGGGGCATGTGGGTGGCATTACGTTGGTATGGTTTATTTGAGTGAGCCCAGTATGCATAAACCAACTCTGTCTGTGGCTGCTATCATGGGAATGAGTGTTTTCTCCGTTTCACCCAGAACTAATGTATTAACACTGAGGAGGAAATTACTTTATTTATCATGATGGCTAATCAGTTGCTGGGCTGAGAAAACGACAATAATGACATTTACTCCTTTAACTGGAGTTGTACTTGTTTGCAAGAGTAATTTGAACCCATGTATAGTCTTTGTTGCTGCAGATGTAATGAGATTTACTTACAATTAATACCCATAATAATACATTGTAATTCAGAGAGATTTGAGTGTTAAATCCTCATTTTAAATCTCGCACACTCTCTTGATCACGGGAGGGAGTTTTTACAGTCAAGTGATTAGGAATGACCAAGTTTTTCAGTGTTTCACAGTCACTTGGTTGAATGTCAGCAGGGAAAGAAAAAGGGAATCGCTGTATCTCGAGCTCCGCTCTGTGTGCTTCGTTTGTCTTTGTGTTGGAAAACCTCATAAACTAACAATGGTCAGTTAATAAAAATAGCTGAGAGTCATCTGGATTTGCTTTGTGAACTTATTTCACTTGGTTTCCAATTAAAATACTCTCTAGCCTCTTTTTCTTTTTCGTCCTTTGAGAGGTGCATGGAAAACATTACATCCATCATCCGGTAACAATGTTTTCCTTTCTGAAACGTTTTCTGTAACTGTTACAGACAAATTTCAAATTAGCAAATTTTTTGCTTATACTCTAGCGGATTTTTACAACAGTGCTTTTTGTAAAATATCATAACATTATTCATATGTAGATAACTTTATTTAACCAAAGACCTCACTGAAATTGAATTGTCAGGAGTGTCCGGGCCAAATATCAGTACCAGATGTAATATTGAACAGAAAAATGACGTAACATTAGATAGAACAGCAATAAATTTACTATGACAGGGAATATAAAAAGAGATGCGGAGCAGATTAAAATCCTTAAAAATAAATATATAAAAACAATGTATCTTAATATTCCAACTAAACACTCACAGCTAGAGCAGTTTGTCTGTAATTCAGTGAGAATAGTTTTAAAAGAATGCAAAGAGATTTTCATTTCATTTGTGAAGGACATAGCACATACTATATATCACTCGTGTTAGTGCGCTACCTTACACAACCGCAGCCGTTGCCACATCTGGCAGCTGCTAATGCAGGGTGCTTGCATTTAGGGAGGGGGATGAGGGGTGCGGGGGCAGAAATTAAGTACTGAGGAGGGAAAGTATTTATACTGTTTATATAACATAAACCATCTTGATGTGCTGCCAGGTTAAATAAGAAGTGTATCTGTGGGCATGTCAGCTTTAGGAAACACAGTGAGTAAAATATTTAACGTCAGTGTTAATGCATGCTCTTAGTTTCGCAGCACATCCACACCCAGCACCTCACTTATCAGCATAACAGACTGTTAATATACGGCCTTGTTACTTCCACTATAGGTCTCACATACACACCAGAGGTCCCTTATCAGACGGCAATAGCACTTTATGTTTTACATTTAGATGTCAGGCATTTTTTTATGATGTTTCTATACATACCAGCTTTCCATTACTGAGAGGGTGATATTTCATAATCTTGCTCAATGACTGCTGATTATTAGACATAATGGCTCGTAACCCTTCAAACTCACTTCTTCTCAGTCTCCTCTGTTCTCTCTCTTCCTTCTGAGCTTGTGTTTATTTTCTATTTGATTCAAAATGTGATTTCTTTATTTGAAATAGGTGGCATCTGCTCCCTATTGCCCTAAAATGGAATACAGTTTTGGCTTCATGTAATGTTATCATAAGGCCTTGTTTGCCCATATGAGTGCATTTACAGAGTGGATCTGCTGAGGGTCAAGCGGAGTGAATGGAGTCCTTTATTTTATATTTTCTTATATTTTCTTTATATCATAAAATGCAGTAAAGTCAATCAATCATCTCTCTTATAATTCTTCCTACTCTCTGCGAGTGGCCAGTGAATTCCTGACCATCCCTCATCAGCCTGCCTCACCCCGCCTCACCCCCTCTTCACCCGCCCTCACCCTCTCGTCCACGCCGCTCTTCTGCCTCCCCCCTCTCTGTGTTTATACAGAGGCTGGTGGGGAATTAGCGTTCTGGCGTGATCCATTTGTTCTGATTTGGTTCAGCTGGAAGGTCCTGCCTTGATTTATTACACTTGTCAGTTAAACTTCTGGAGGTAACTTTTTTAATACACAGACTGGGTACCGCATGCTGCTCCTGTTCTCTGATTTTGATTGGTATTTGTATCAGTGATCATACCGCAGAGTATCACTGACTTCATGGTGAAAGACTCACTGTTGATGGAACTTTAATATAAACAGTATGTAGAAAATACGAGAAAGGAAATTGCAAAATTATTATTACAAGGGTTCATATTGTAAAGTTTGCTTGATTTATTTTTTCAAATACACAGTCATGCAGGAGGAGAAATTTTCTTTTTCTTGTAGTTTAGATGAAAGGGTATTTATACAATAAAACTGCATGCTGAGATCTGACAGACAGAACAGTAAGTACTGTGCCAAAGTGAAAAAAGTAAACTGTGACTGAATATTATAAACATCTAAATTGTCTTAATTTGTACAGTAAAATGTATGTACATAAGTAGAGAAAAATATGAATTAATGTGACTGTGATCTATTAAACACCATAAACTGCTAACTTTTTTCTAGAAAAAAACATTAATTTATTTGAATTGTAAGAATTTTCAGCTTTTCTGTGTTTTATATCATTTTAAATGTAATATCTTTGTGTTTTGAACTGCAACCGAACTGTGACCGATCAGACATTTCATAAACCAAACAATTGATGAATTGAGTAGAGCATCTTATGAAGATTAATCCATAATGAATAATCATTAGTTGCAACATTATTACTAAGAAAATGTACAATGTAAGTTATTTATGAGACATTGATGTCTGACTTAGTGCCTCATTTATAACTGCAAAAACAAGTTATCTGTTCTCACACCTGATCATTGCAATCACAAATATTCAGTGTTCACCTACTGTGTGTATTCAGAGAGCCATGTGGCACTTCAGATACATCAGATTATGCACATAATGTAAATGATAGGAATCAACTTAAAGTGGACATTACACTTGCGCAATCCCTATCAATTTCTTTTCATTTCACTGTAACCTGGAGAATCCACTCAGTATCAATACTGCTTTCCGGGAATCCCTGGTTATATACATCAAAAACAATCAGCAAAGAATTGCCATATCAAACAGTAATTACATGTGGTGTGTGGTGTCAATATATCAATTTCTAGAAAATCCTTCAGTAACAACTAGGATTATTTCACTCCACTGGCCGATTTCTTCTCGTTCTGTAAAAAGTCTTTAAGCTTTAAGACTAAATGACTTGTCCTGACGGATGTTCGAATGATCCGTTCTCTTGGCAGCATGAAGGTAAAATCTATTTTGGCAGCTAGGAGACTAGAAAAAAGACCAGCGTTGGATATTTAATGTCAGAAACAGGAGACACCAAAGAGCCGTGAGAAGTCAGACGTTGCGTTTACGTGTGATTTAATGATCCCTGCTGTCATCGCTACTCTGTCTAATTAGAACCGAACATATGATATTGTGGCCCTCGGTGGACGCCTGTGAAACTTTACCAAGCAGTATCAGAAAAGAGGCTATGCATGGTGCGTGACCCATAAAACATGCTAATGTGCTACTTCCGCCACCCTGTCTGACCCCTGGACTCCTCACTGTACTACATGGGAAATGTACTCTGAGGCAAATCAAGTTTAGTTTATTTAGATTGCAGCTAACAAACAGTTCAAGGCAACAAGGAAAACTGAGGCCTATACAGACGAAAAGCGAGAAGAAACACATTCTTTGTGTGTGTTTAAGTGTGTCCAGTGTAGCAAAGGACATTAATATAGTCTGTTTACACTTTATGTTCTCCCAGCACCGACCTAAAGATTTACAGTGGAGATTTACTCTTCATCATTTCTTCTCTCTTTTATAAAAACAAGCAATTTTCATAAACAGTATAGCCTATATGTAATCTCTTAATATATATCCGAAAATCTCCTGTTTCAATTCAGGGATTCGCTGCTCCCAAGCCTGTGCTGATCCTAGTGCAGTCAAAAGACACAGGAACTCCTCAGGCTGTGTTTCATGTTGTGCCAGTATAAGTATACAATATTCTTCTCAGATATGAAAAAGTAAGTGTCTACATGTTTCAAGCAACTCTTTAAAAATATGTAACATTATATGCAGATTGACATCTCTTCAAAATCTTGAATTTTTTAATTGTACAATAGGTTGTAGCTTGTTTTAAAGGTCTTAAACTTGCATTAATCGATATTTTAATAATATAATATGAATAATATATAGAGGCACACCCAAACAGGTGTTTTCAATTAATCTGACTAATTAGATATCTGCTGAGGCTGAATGGAGCTATGTTGGGAATCACATTAGTCAATGCGCCAACAGAATGATAAAGATGTAAGGTTCTAATCAGGAAGGTAAGTGAAAACATCTGTGTGTGTGTGTAGATGAAACGATTTAACACGATTCTTCTTTTAGCTCATTGTTTTTCCGTTTTACTCACATTTATTGTAGTCTCTCGCATTTATCCTCACACCAAACAAACTCTTGTGAACCCACTGTACACCACCTACTGCTGTAGCTACAAAAGTCAGACAAGGTTAGCAACTAGCAAGTGAAGAAACTCAACATCTAGCAGCTAGACTCTGAAAATAGACCTAAAAGGAGAGTTATCACTGATATTATAATGATTAAGTGGACAGCCACATGGAGATGTAGAGATTACTGTTTATATATTTGCTTAATGTTTTGATATTTCTTTGCCAAAACAAGATTCCTGCAAGAGAACAGAAAACATTTCAACATTTTGAGAAACATTTGTTGTCTTATTCAAAGTCAAAAGTTCATTTTCAGTTCAGAGATAGGACTGAAGTGTGTTAGTCTAAAGACTGGAAGCACAGAGAAACAAGTAGCCTATAAGTGACAAAGACAAACGGTCTCATTTGCCCACCGCACCTTAATAGCTGGCTGCAGTAGCGAGGTAGCTGCAGTCACCTGTTTTTTTTTTCATGGTAGAAGTACTACAAAGCTGTCAAGCGTACAGTGAGGACATGAACTTTGTGTGCAGTAATGAGCCCAGCTGTTGTAAATTCAGTAATAGCTTATAGCAGGTCTTAAATCTGCATTGTTTTTACAATTCTGTTAGCAGGCGCAGGCTGCTGCTTCACCGTAATACCAGCGTTTGATTTACATCGCCACGTTGTTTGTGTATTTCAATAAACAACATTTAACAAATGGAGGATTTGACTGAATCAGGGAACAAAAAAAAACTCACTTAATTTTGTATACTGTCCAAATATGACAGCATCTGTGTGTGGTAAGCTGGCCACTTGATTTTTATTTGAGATTTCTTTGCTGGGAACTAAACCTCTTGAAATATCTCTGTAATCCCACGGGAGTGCCCTATCTGCTCAACTACCACCTGCATTTCACATCTATCTCTCAAATCATGAACTTTCACCACCTCAGTACCGCAAGCATGATGGTTCATCCCCCACACCTCTGTGCTCAGTCTCAGCCCAGCTCCGTGCACTTGTTGGCCGACCACCAAGAGCCTGCTGCATCCCTGAAGTTATCCAGGCCTAATCCTCTTCTTGCCAGTAGAAAATACTGTACAAATGGGCTCGGAGGCTATGTGTGGGAACTGCACGCTAGACGAAAAGTAACACACCGGCTGTGGCTGTTTGACCTCTCTGGACAAATTCTGCAAGAGATTGTTGGAGGAGTCTGCATGCATACGGAGTTACGTTTGTGTCTTTATTATGAAATCAAACAGACTAGTTTTGCGATCAAAAAATAGATTTGAGAGCAAAACTATTGATACTGCAATCAAAAAATGTTTTATTGCAAGTAAAATAAATTACCAGCGCATTGATTATCTGTTGGACTTCCAAACTCCCTCTCTCATTTACTAACTGTAGATGTTGCCAAGCTGTCACTCAATAGATACATATCTTACATCTTTCAGTGTAGCCTCCCGCCCACGAAATTCAGCTCAACAGCAAGCAACACTTTTTGATTCATATTTTAATCACAAATTTATTTTACTTGCAATAAAACATTTTTTGATTGCAGTGTCAATAGTGTTACTCTCAAATCTATTTTTTGATTGCAAACCTATTCTGTTTGGTTGCATAATAAAGATGCTAAAGTAGCTCCATATATTTCCACAAGGAGGAAATACAAAAACATAATAGAAGATTTGCACCAATAGGCTGTTTTTGGAGTGAATTAATTTAAATATTTGTCACTTTGGGCGATGAAAAGGTCAGTTCTAAATGTTTGCATGCAAACAAAAGGAGGAATAACCAGCCTGCAAAAGTTGTGCTTATATTACACCTGAATAAGCTAATGGGCTAGTATGGACTAGCCATACAAATACTGTGTGGGAGCAGATTTCTTCAGGGTTGGGGTGCATAAAAACCAAACTAACAACCAGGACTCAAAGGTGTGTGGCAGGTACTTTAATTGCCAGTTCAATTAGGCTGTTCAGAATACCTGGATTTCTTATAATGTGCTTGATATTTTGCTTCAAAACTCAATCCATATGATAAATGGAATAAAATAGCATTTAGCGATACTGTAATAGACAGGTATTTAAAAAATAATGCAACACAATAGCAATATCATTAGACATCACCTTTGGTGCAACGGAGTTACATTATAATGTGAACTGAAATGATATATTATGATATACTGAATCCAAAAGCTGCACAGAGTCAGTAATTCATTCAAATAGGAATGAAATAGTAATGACAACTTGATTTATGCGTCTGCGTTGAGGGGTTACACTGTATCTACAGCAGCTTCATGCACAGGTTTCAAAGCTGTTGTGCACCTCCGCAAAAATGTAACTACATGTCGGGACTACTGCAGCTATGGAGATACCGTAGGGGGGGCCACAAGAACTGTGATTGATCAGCATTGTTCACATCCAGCAAAACCATTTCCACTGAAAACCTTTGGCTCACCTTGGCCCCTGTTCACTATCACATTGAATGGAACAACATACTTACATACGTAATGAAACAAAGCAAAACTTTCCACCTGTGGGGTATTTAATGAAAGCACAATACCGCCTGATCACTGATATACCCGTTTAGTGTTGTGTTGGTGATATCAACAAGTGAAATCTGAGGCTTTACTACAGTCAGACTCCCATTAAGCCCTCGCATCAAGTATAAATCCAGCTTTAGTTGCAGGTCTCCAGAAAATGTCAATTCCATCCACCACATCAACTCACTATAAACTCTGACAAATGCTTAATGACAGCCTGTTGGACTATAACTGAGGAGCAGGACAGACGTCATGCCAATCATTGCACTGCAAATGAGCAAAAACAGAAAAAGTTCCCATGAACCAAGACCACCTACGGTCTCTGTCTCACTACCACACAGCAGTGGTAGGATTGCAAGATCGCTTCACTTCAAAAACAACACTACAATATAAATATCCTGTCAGCGTAACAGACTGAGGTTAAAGGTGACAAGATGACTGATGATCACAGTTGTTGGGTCACTTAATTGTTTTATTTTTAATTTCATAAAATATAAAACAAATGCATGCAACTAGACAAAAATGTCTTAATGTCTTAACTACTGCTCTGTGCCTGCAGTCGCTGGATGTTGCCATATTTGGAAAAAGGCGATTACCTGTATCCTTAATTAGAGCTCCATGGGTAGCCCTGCAGAAACTTCAGTGTTTCAGTAAAAACATTCAATGCATTCTTTGCTATTTAAGTTATTTTTAAGTATTCCAGTGACAATTTAATGACTTTATCCATACATACAATATATGGCATGTTTGTGAAGTTAAGGGTTCATAGTTTATGTTCCAGATAAACCTTCAATTCAATGAAAGAAATAGAGTGATATACTGAATACGTACTACGTGTGTGCTCTTGTGTATATGTCTCTTATAGAGCACAGCACACACTCACATACTTGCATGTGTATGTGTGGACCCTAGGGTTCCAGTGTTATCTAAAAAAGCCCATCAGATGTATATTTATCTTGGTCTGTGTGACAAAGCAGACTGGGGAGTCTTAGTTAAACAGTTTCTGCAAAACAAACTCCTTCTGCCAAAGCTGCTGTTGGCCAGAAGAAGTCTGAACTGGGGCGGCTCGAGAGAGGAACTGAGGCCAAAGAGCCGTTCTCTGGAGAAGAAAGGAGTAAAGAAACAACGTCACGGAAATATTTAACTACTCTTTGCTCGTGTTGGTAGAGTTTATTTTGTGTTTGTATGTTGCAGAAAAGTACATATGCCATATGGGAAAGAGAGGACAGTGACACTTCCTGTTTATGACATTTCTCTCCTCTTACTTATATTTCTTTTTTATTACTTTTTTTTTTCTTGTTGCTGCACTTTTTAAATTCCTCTTTTCCTCTTTTCTCCTCATCATTTATAGTATTTGACAGCAGCCTTATTATACTGCCTGTGCAGGGGCAGCCTCTGTCTTGATCATCTACTTCCAATATTGTTATAGTATGTGATAACACAGCTACTTTCTGCAATCCATCAAGTCAAACTGGGTTACCCATTCTGAACTCTTTTCTTTCTGAGCTCCCAGATAAGATAAGGCACTTTTTGGAAAATGTACAATGATGGTGTCACTCGATGAAGTAACAATCTAAATAACATTAGTGTAAATTATATTTAGATTAATGAATCATTCATCATGGATCTGAAGAAAGATAAATGTGTGTTGCCTTATGTGAGGCGATATGTCGTTAGCTGAACTTCACAGTTGACCTTTTAGCAACCTGTTTAATGTCTAAGAAAGAAAAAATCTCCTTGCAAAGTTGAATAAAATGTTGCCCCAAATAATACATTTAGGCTGTACTTTTGTGTTATCTAATGATCTTAAAACCATTAACAGTTTTTTTTACGAAAGTTATTTTACCTGTCTGCAAATACAGATCTGAAAAACTATAAACGGGGATTCATTAACACTCAACCACATCTTAATAGAAGTTGTGGTAAATTCCTTCTGGTCCTTGATTTAAGATCAAATACTTTTCCTAAAGAATAATTTTCAATTGAAGGTCTTTTACAACCTATAAGAGTACAATTTTAATGGTCTACTTAAAGGCTTTGTGTACTTTTCTCATTGGCAGTTATTAATGTAAAGCCTGACATATGTAGTGTGTCAGAGTGTGCCATGTTCAGGATTATACATTAGTAGCGCATTACAGGAACACTTATCCTCGCCCTCCCACCTCCCTGTGATGGATCAGTGTAATGTCAAACTGTGTTTGGTGACATAGTGGCAGTACTGTAGTCCAGACCCCCTTTGTTGAGTCTGACTTTGGGGGAAAATCCACCCTTAAACTGTCATTAGTCTGTAATGTTCAGTGCATTACAGGAACCCGCCTCCTTCTGCGTAGTATAAAATCTGTTTCGAGACCCAAGAGGAAGCTGTAGAAATTAAAATAAAACGTACATAAAACGTATGTACATACGTATATGTATGTACATATAAATGAGCATCACATCCCCAAAATGCAACACGTCTTCTCACTGTGTTTCGCTGTGGTTTGTTGAGGCTGCTTTCAGCAGAGAAATCTGTCTATCAGCCTTTGTGTCTGAAGGATTTCTCTCAAGTGGCATCCACAATGTCTGAAAGAAGGTGCCACAGCCAGCAGATGCAGTTCCTCTAATGGTTGCTGGATGTTGGCTCCAAAATTAAACTCTGAAGTGACCCCCAAATCCTCTGTACAAATACAAAGTACTACATCAGAGTCAATAATTTAACTGACAGGTCTGTCAGCTTTCAACACTCAGCACAGGTCAATGCCACTTGACCCACCTAAGCTCCATTCAGGTTTCTACCCGTTGACCAAATGTGGACTTTGTGGCTCCAGTTAACTGATGGACATCTCGTTTGCATCCGATGGGTTTCATCAAGAAAAATAAGCTCTTGCTTTTTGATTCTGTGGGAATGACGACACAATTTTTTTTTACATTTGTTTATATTGTAATTTGATGTCACATCATTAGTATTTGGCCAGTTATTCTTGGTTAAAACACCACTAAACAAGCATATAGATTAAAAGAAAGAAAGGTAGATCGACAGCTTTTTTAATTGTGCAGTTCTTTTCTTCATACGAGAGTGGACCTAATGTTGTTATGCATTCATGTAAAAAAACATTGACAGACATATGGGGGGGGGGTATGGTACTAGGATGATGAAAAAAGTCAAGGCTGAATTATTATGAAGGATTTTGAAATAAATTAACTACACACTTCGCAAGACACAAACAAATACCGACTGAGGGGAGAAACATATATATCAGAATGATGGCAAAGCATCACAGTAAACTTGCAAAGGTGCATGTGGGAAGATGAGTATACTAGCTCGTGGCCATTTTTAGGTTTTCTGCAGAGCGACTGATGGCTCCTGGAGGAATCAACATTAACATTCCTTGTTCCTCACTCTATCATGGCGCTGCAAACCACGGGACATACACAGACGAGCTGGGATCACTCCACTGTCTGCAAGCGAAGACTGCAGTGATTAGAGGAAAGAAACCTCTATAAAATGATGTATTAGAGTAAACCGGATTATTCCATCAAATCAAATTGTTTCCATGTTGCCTTATACAGTGCAGTGCAGTTCTGTCCGCCATGACTCTCACGCTTCATGGATTCAAAATCAGGACCTCCAGCCTTGTCAGGCCTAAAGGCTCAAACTGTCTAAAGAAGCTATTACAATTAGATTTAATGGCACGGTCGAATGAAGGAAGGAATGCCTAATTCTTACTGTAGATACCTATGTTCAAAATGATGAAACGAGATTCATTGCAGCATATATTTTTCATTGGATAGTCTGTGTTTTGCAATTCAAATGCCCATCTATCGACTATTATTGCAGTATATTGTGCAACGTGATTGATTGTTTTTTGGATCAAAAAGTCATTTTCTGCTCCTGACTGTTGCCCCCTTGTTGATAAATGACTGGACGTGAATAATGCGCCAGCAAGCTGAAACCACATTTACACTCAGATGTTTCAGTGTGTCATACAATGCAGTCATTACTCTTCCTTGTGCAATGGCTTACTCATCTGAAAACAATTTCTCATGTATACATTTAATCATCGCTGCAGAGATGATCACACCTAGCAACAGGTTGGCTTTTGAGGCTAATGACAGTCAATCAACAAAGCTAAGTCTCTTTAAGTTTCAGTAGGTCTATATTGTCATTTTAACAAACAAATCCATATATGGCTGACTTTTTCCACTGACAAAATGTTGAATATAAAAGCTTTAAAATCTCTCTCAGTCACTTGCCAACTAAATGTCAGTTCCCTTTTTAGTTTTGCGCAACAGATTTTCTTACTGGAACTTGGCATCATGTTCCTTTGCAGATAGATACAGCGAGGAAAAATGACTGCTGTCTCGTTGTCAAGCTCTGAAACATCCAAGTTGAAAATGATGCATAGATCTGTCAACCAAGCAGCAGAGAAAATGTAGATTACACCCTGACCGTTAACCTGAAACCCTATATTTTAATGGAAGAAAGTGGACAGTCGGTTTGATCAGCCTTATATTGTTTATGTCTTTGGTCAGTCACTTGTTCCGCTCAATGATTTGATAATCTTTACAACTGTGAAAGACGGAGCACACGCCTGTTTCTAAGTGCTCTTAAAATGGAGTCGGGTCTTCACTTATCCAGCCAAGAAATTAGATTTTGGCTGCTGTACCAAAAATGATGAAAACATGAACTATCATGGCGCAACTCAGATGGCTTTTCTCAGCGCTTCAGGGAGCTTCACCTCATCTTGTATTTGTAGGTACAGTAAGAGGAGGGCTCTAAGCCCGAGCTAAATGTAAGCATTACACCTTTTATCAGATGTTAAATCTGTAACGGCATGCAATACTCCTAAAACAATATGTCAGATTCAACTTAAAGTGACCTCTCAATTTGAAAAAATATGCCGATTGCATATATTTCTGAGTGACTGGGTCTTTTCTTTTCCCCTGCTATTAATTAATGACGACAGATAAGCACAATACTCTGCTGTTGAGTTCTTTCGATGCTTTGACTGTAATGAAATGTCGGCTAGTGTTTGTTCTGTCTTTGCTTATTCTTGTTCTCACGTCATTTGTTATCTGCAGTTACTGCTTTATCCTCTCTCAGCATCTCTTCTCTCTCTCTTTCTTTCTCTCTCTGTCTATCTTTGAGTCTTGCCTCTTGTGTGGACTCTCTTCTCCTTCCAGCTCTTTGTCCTACCGTTCCTCTGCAGCACCTGGAAGTTTCTCAACATTTTTTCTGATCTACACTCTTCATATGCAGTATGTTTATTTATTCAAATATTGTCACTCTGTTTCTCCATAGTATCTAAGTTACTTTTTGGCTGTATAAATAAAATTGACTTTGACTCAACTGGCAACAAATCTCTCAACAGCAGAGGTCTCAAAATCCCTTCTGATCAAACAGAAATCTGCATGACTAAATACCTCTGGGGAACGTGGGAATTATGTTTGTTTCCCTGTGATGTGGATGAACTGACCCTTTAATATAAATTTCCTTCTTTTAACTATTAATGCAAAACATGCAAAATTTTCTTCCAAACTACTTTTCATAAACTGTGGAAATCACTGACTCTATAATGGTTTGTGAAACACAACACTGAGCTACTGCCACTGATACAATTTGTCACTTTTTTTTGGAAAACAGTGGAACATTTTGTCAGAGAGGATCCAGACCATGTTGCATTCTGGGAGACTTTCCACCATCGTCCTCTGGAGAGGATGCACACCAAACCATCTGATCTCAAATCAAAATTATTAGATCTGACATGTTTATTTGGGGCAGTGGAAATCTAATACGAGCCAAGAACTCATGTTATTACTGTATGTAAAATATCTGATGCTGATGTAATAAGTAAAACAGTAAACCTTGGTTGTGCCCTATTATAGGCTCAATATTGACATACATGTCTAATCTATGAGTTAGATGCCAAAACCTATTCATTTATGCTGGCATAGGCAAACAAATCTGTATTTCTGTTGTTTTTCTCACCATGTTGCCCACTTCTAAAGGGCAAACCTTGTTTCTGGGAACTGCATACTTGATGTGTAAGTGCCTACATGACAAATAAAGATAACCCAAGACGCATGTATACATAGATCTCTGGGAAAAAGATATCGCCAGACACTCCAGGGGGAATCATGCATGTGTGGGATGCAGGAGCTGTACCCAAAAATAGATACAGACTTCTTGTGTGGAGATGGTTAGAGGAATGCTGCCCCCTTCCCCCCCTACCCCCCATTAATTAGTTTTCACAGGATGGACACGGGAAAGAGACAAAGATCCTGCTGGAAACACCAACCACAATAATCTCAACATTCATATTAAGTTTGGTAAATTTGGGAATTTTCTACAGGCCTCGTCCCAGGAGGGTCAAAGTATTTCGGCTTTTAGCAACCAGCAATCACACTGGAAACAAATACACTATTTACTAAAAATGCAGAGATTGATCCAAGAATTAGATATCTGCTTTACAAATAAGCTTTATGCTGAAATTTTGTGCAATAAAATGTCACATATTTGATGCATGCTGGCTCACTCATACTGGTTTACTGTAACACTTCAGTAGAACTGAGCTCAGTGTCATTAGTAACATCCTGGTTCCCCTACAATGAGAAGTAAAAACGTCTCTTCATAGACTGTAAAAACAGTCTATGAAAGGAAGCATCTGTGGCCGTAGTGCTCTTTTAATAAACCAGAAAGCCGAACAATTGACAACCTAACATGATGGCATTTCAAGTATTTATTAGAAAATATTGCATGTGGTATGCCCAATAATTACAAATCATGTAAGATCAATAACGTCTCAAAGATTTCCTGCTTCCCATGTGGCCACTGATTTCTGTTCAGGCCAGTTTCCCAGTACTGTGAAAATCAATTTACAAATACTTGGACAACATAAATACTCCATGACTGTTTTTTTGTCATTATTCATCCTGTGGTAATTCAGGTGCTAGCAGAGACTGTTTTGGAGATCCTCCCTGTTCTTCTGTTCAAGGACATTCATCTGAGATTTGAGAGTCAGCTACCACAAAGTGTTGCCTATATAAGCAATAATGTTTTCAGAAAGTCAAGCCCAGAGGAAATGAGCTGTAAAAGAGGATAATTTAATTTTGGTCGTTTATTTAATAAAAGGTTGCTGTTTGGCTGGTGACTGTGGAAATTGGAGTTCAAGTGTACTTGAACATACTAACAGGGAGATTGTTATATATATATATAAGCTACTTTTCAAAACTTTACAAGTTCATTTTCAAAGTGCAGTGAAATGAATGCCTTCTAATTAATATCATGATTTGAAAAAGCAAGCAGCGGTATGAAGTTTACACAATTCGTAGTAAAGTGACTAAAACATGCTACATGATACCAACTATGTTGCTTTGAAATTTCTTAAATCCCTAAAAAACTAAGGTATCCTATGGAAGACAGATGATGTTTTCCTCCCTTGTTTATAAGAAGCTCATTTTAAAACACTGGAAAAAAACAGAGGCCCATAGAGATTTGGAGAGAAGTGATGAGATATTATTTGACCACAGAAAAGACATTGTCTGACGATAACAATAAAATGAAGCAATTCAATGAAGTATGGAAGTACATTTATGATGCCCTATAAGACTTAAAAAAAGAACTTGGCAACGTGGCATTGCTGGGAAGGGAAGGGGGACTCAAGTGGAGAACAAGGAACAGAGAAATGTGAGGTGTGTGACCTTATGGATATGACCTCAGTGTCTGAATTCAGCTGTGAACATCAAAAACATAAGCAACACATGACATAACACCACTGAAATGCCTCAGCACAAAGGTGATTGTCATGAATTATGTTCCTATTGTAACAGAACAGACAATGCACAGCTCGACTGAACCAAACAGGGGGATTTTTCAAATACCTCCTCTGTGATACCTGTCTTTTCCCTCACGGTCCAGCACAGCCTGCTCTTTAAGATGATTTTGGTCCAGGCTGCCAACCCAAACAGTGAAATCACATACTGTGCGACTCATGGTACAGTGAGCGCACTCGTCCGAGCGTGGAGAGAAAGGATGGAGGGAGGTATTAGGTTCGCTTCCCCAGAGATCAGACACACTGGAGGCGCTACGCTTGTACGGCCTCGGCCAGCTGACCTGGCCCGGTGTGATGGAGCTCTTTCGCTCCTGAGGTCCTGCTGACACCTGAAACACTGAGGGGGGGCCTTTTCAAATCAGGCTAAATGTTCATTTAGTGATTCAATTAGTCTAATTCCAAAATTAGATATCCACCACATCCAGATCTTTTGGCCAGCACAAACAACAAATTAAGTGTAACAATATGTTGTACATTATTGTGTAATTCTATAATGTATTATGGTATCATAATGCGTGTATGTATTATTGTAAAATCTCAACAGCATATATGTGCAGTACTGTAAATTGAAATGTCACTATTGCATGCAGGACCAGTGAAAACCTGATGGGACAATGAACCAAAACTACTTGTAAATGTAAATAATATTATTGTTAACATATTCTATATTGTTTTTGCGTTCTCAGCCATCGTCTATTATTCTAACAAAGACGGAGGCAGTTATAGCCTTCTTATACAGTATCCGCTGTGGGAATGCTCGCATTTTACTTGATGGTTGATTTGTTATAAGGCACAATTATACTATCCTTCCTTTAGGTCCAGCTGCAGATTGTCACAGTGTGACATTTGGCCGATGATGACGAATTACACTGTCGACTGGTATAAGTGAAGATGTCACATCTCCTATTGATTTATGGATATTTTTCTCAGTGGGAAGAAAAAAATCACTTAGGACCTAAAGATCACTTCAACAATTGTATACACAGTCATTCACTCAGTTATTATATATCATTTTCATCATTAGGGGCCTTTAACAAGGTGACTAAAGCTTTGTTAGTGACAGTTTTATCAGCGACACATGTTTCACTGCATGTTTCACAAACGTTCCTAATCATCACAGAGCTTTAACAAGGCACTTACGATAAGCCTTAAATCCCTACTTGTACATCAGTGTCACCGTTATCATACCGCTTTCCAAGTGTGTCATCTGATCACAATCAGTGATGATGAATCGCTGCAGCTGATGTCGCTGTTGAGTTCATAGTCTTCATGGAAAATTTAGCTCTGATCTGAATCTTCACAGAGATGATGAAGGTTTCTGAAGCTTTAACAAGTGTTATACTGAAATACAAAGAACTGTAGTTGTTATTATGATGTGTCTGAGTATTAAAAAAAAAAAAAGACAGATTCTTTACATGCATCGAGAGCTACTGCTTTATCTTTTATGTAGCATCAGCAGTGGTAGAAGAGTAACTGATATCATTCACATAAGTAAAAGTGGTAATACCTCAACGTAAACATGCTCCATTGCAAATGAAAGGACATAATAGGGATGCATTAACATAAAATGATTAATAAGGATTTTCAAGACTAAGCTCATTTTACATATGTTACATATTGTTATATTACAAGTTTTGTATGTAAAATCGTAATCTACAAAGTAACTAGTAACTTAACTGTCAAATAAATGTACTGCATTAAAAGGTACTATATTTCCCTCTGAAGTATACATTGGTTAAATTAAAAAATGTAAAGAAACATAAGCTCATAAGATCAAAATACCTCAAAATTGTACATAAAGGGGACATATCCAGCTTGACATATGGTCAAGGCTCCAAAACTTGAGGTGAACGTATGTAGAAATGCTCCCTGCAAGTCAAAAGCTCAGGCTGCAACCTGCTCTGAACGCATCGTTTGCAATGTTACCTGTACTTCCTCTTTGTGATGACGTCAGATTGTTTGGACTGTCTGTTCCACAGCCGCGGCTGTTAATGTAATGCACTTGGCGTGTGTCGCCACATTCGACACACCAACAACTGAATACCTTAATGTTTCACTGTAGTGCATTATTGTTTATTTTTCCTGTCTTATTTCCTTTTCCTTAGAACAATAACCTTGCATATGTTCTTTCATTTACAGCACTACACTTTCCATTTTGTTACAGGAGTCATTGAATTTGTAGACATCTTGAGTATTGAAACAAAATTTCACCCACAACCAGGACCAATTAAAACTTGAAATGATATGAAATTCCTATAATTGACTAATTTATAGTATATTATATTTATAGTGTTTTCACAGAAAGCCTAAATTATTCAATATGGGAACCAGATTTAGCAAGGGCAATTAAGTTCAGACCCAATGTATTTCACCTACAATTTTTAAATGTTGGGCCTCAACAAGAACAACGAAAAAAAAAAAAAGAGAGATCTTGGAACAGAAACAGTCTGTACTCTTCATAGAAATAACCGAAGTAACATGAAATCAGTCTTTATGTTTGTTCAACTCTATTTTATGATTTTTTTGAGTGCCCTCAAGTTCCTACCACCACACTTGGCAAGGAAAACTGGCTCCCAAGAGGATGAGGATGATGAAGGAGTTGGAAGCTGATGAGTAATGGAGATGCAGACTCTGAAGATTATGATGGCAGTGAAGAGCCAGTGAGCAGCGAGAAGATCGTGATAATGGAGATGGAGACCAGGAGGCACAGTTCTGTCTGTAGTATAGTCTCAACAAAAAGACAAAAAAAAACAAAAAAACAGGCCAAATGTTTGATATACACGCTGTTTGGACGGGGTTAGCAGCTCCGTCACATAACTTCTCTTTCAGCTTCCAAGAACCTTTCCTCATTTATCTTTATTTTAATATCATAACATTGAAAGCATAATAAAAACAAAAACTGGATTTTTACGCCTATTTCCACTCTTATTCGAGTACAAATACAAATATAAATAATTTTGCTGCCTCAACAAATAGATACAAATACAAATACTGAGTAGTTATTCTAATATTGTCATACCTGTCTGATGACTTTGATTTTATAATGACTGCTCAGACTACCTGGCTACACTAAGGCTGTGAATAAGGTAGTTGCTAAGGTTGTTTCAGGTTGTTCAGATTGTCCATTCGCATTTTCTGATCGGATTCAGGTTTGAACATGTACAGATGTATTTGAGAAATTGACATTTCGAGTAAAGAACAAGAAAAAGAAGTGAAATCCTACTACTTCTCTTTACGTTGCCTTTGGAGCCATCAGAAGTCTGCTGAGGGGCAGCTCCTGGGAGCCAATCAGAGCAGAGTTAGGTCATCGGGAGGCGGGCCTTAAAGGGACAGAAGCTAAAACGGTCTGTTTCATACAGAGGCTGAACTGAGGGGCTGCGTAAAGGACCAGTATACGATAAATTAGGAGTGTTTTTGAACTGTAAATCATGCAAAGATATTCCAGCAGAGCCCCAGAATATAAAAATAGACCTGGAAATGTGCATGAGATGTGTCCTTTAAGGACAGTAGTTGAGCAAATACACCTACTATAGTTTCCAACTATGAGCACAAAAAACTTCCAAACATTATTTATGACTTGGGGGTAACAGTATATATTCAAGTATATGAGTTTATACTCTATCATTTTATTATGTGTATTATTTATGTGTGTGTGTGTGTATATATGTAATATATACGTGTATCCTGCTATCTGGCCTACAGCCATTTTAAAGTTCCGAATATAATTGCCGATTGTAAACAGTGTATATACCAATAGGAAGTCAAAGACTGAAGCCAGTTAACTTTGCCAAGATGTTAAACAACAAGTTTAATGTGGCTATAGAAATGCTTTATGATGGTCATTGTTTGAAAAGGAGAAACAGTCAGTATACAGTAAGATCACTTGGCCTGTGTTATTGCTAAATGGTTTCTGCACATTAAACTGATTTATCTGTGGTTGATATAATCGTAAATTTCCAGCCTCAGTTACGGTGGTTTGGTTTGTTCATTACTACTTTCCTTTCACACCTTCACACTGAAACAACACATGTAGAGCTGCTGCAGACCCAAAAGATGACTAACTGCGCTCAGAGTATTTGTTTTTAAAAGCTAAGGTCAAGCATGTGGTTGTACAGGTTAAATTCCACCACAAGTTCATGGCTGTACCGGCCAAACATCATATTTGATAATAAAGCTCAGGCATGACTCTATGTCACTATATTGTCAAAGGAGATGAGGAGTACGTCTATAAAATGTGTCTTGGCAACATACAAATGGCTCTAGACGGAAAGAAAGCATGACGAAACATGATTCATTCTGGTCAAGTGAGCCATCACATGGATCCTCACCTCTCCTGAATACAATGAGGCCTACACAAGCAGGTTTGGGTGAACATAAAACAGAAATGACCCTCTGCCTTTGAGGGCTTCACTCCCACCACATCTTTCAGACACAGATGCAGATTCACACCGCGTTCACGGTGCACTCGTGCACTGGGAAAACAAGGACTCTCTTCATAGCTCTCTGAGAGTCCCGTCATGGTACACCTCAGAAGTGCAAAGAGTTACCCCAAACATTTTTTCTACGTCGCACTCAATGCCGCAATCAGCTCGTCAGTGTGGAGATCCCGGGCGGTGTTAGCTTTACCGCACCTCCCCCTCGGCCAAAGTTGTGAACCTGAACAGAGTTTATTATTTCTACTCAATTAGAGCTTAACCCGATACTCCGATGGGCCCGATTTTAGCTTCACACCTAAATATGAAAATGGATTCGATTCAGGGGGAAAGCAAAGTGGCTCATTAATTATTTTCTTATCAGTGTAATTGAGGATGGCATTGGAGGGACAGTTGGCGTGGTGAGCTATTAGCGAGCTCTCGCTGGGGAACATACATCCACAAGGTGGGCTGCTGCTGAAACATGTTGTCTCCATAGTAACACACACCAGTGAATCACAACATGAAAAATCATCTCCAGTTTATTGTGGAAGTGGAGAACATCTTGAATCTCTCCAGAAGTGCAATATCCCAGTTCCCATAAGGCCTTTTATCATCTTGTATTCGTCATTAGAGGAAAAGCAACATGAGCATTAACTATCATGGTCTTCGGACATAAGGTATTGATTTCTTTGTGCTCTGCAGCCTTTTGTGTTTAAAGACAAAACCATGATGACAAAAAAAAAAAAAAAAAAAAAAAATGGAAACCAGCTGAGCCCCTGCACAACTGGCACTTTTAAAGCTCACATAAACCTTTTGGTGCTGCTAATAAATTGAGCAGCAGTGATTATTGTAGAGATGTAATTGTCATCTGTGGGTCCTCAGAGAGAACAATTAACGAAGCCGAGGCCTTGATAAAAGCTGGAAATAGAGCTGAAATTACACTTATGAGACCACAAGGTATTTCTAAGCCTCTGAAAAAATACTTGGGCTACTTGAAATGCAAGTAGTTTAAATTCCCATTTAAAAGAGCAAGGCTCTTACTTGAAGCGGTATCCAAATATCTGAATAAGGTGACGACTCTTAAACAACCTAACTATCATGGTTATATATACCATTAAGGCCTTGTAGGACAAAAGTCCTGAATTAAATCAAACACAGACTTCAGACTGGCATTTGAAAAAAGAAACCTAAGCTACAACCACCATAACAATTTTGGTGATAAACTGAAGTTAATCTAACATGATGGCGATGTGCAGACAGTTAATGTCCAAGCACCAAGATGCTGATCAGGTGCATCATGCGGGGCAGGAGTATGAGGGTGTGAGGGTAGATTAGTTTCCATTTACCAAAAACAGTCATACTGGTGCAGGCAGACAATGGATGCGTTGATAGAAGGAAGGAAATTTAGCCTCTTAGCTGTAGGTGCTCCTTTGCTTTCTGTCTTTCCATTTATCTTCTGTCTTTCTCTTACTTTCTTGATTCAGGCTCACAAAATTCATATAAATTTAGCTATATAAATTTAACATACCTGTAAAGTTGCAGTTCCATATTTTTGTCTTTTTTAAGTTGTGTGACAGGATTACATGACATCAAAATAAGGCTGAGATGAAAGTGAGTCACTTGAGTCTGATGAAGAGCAGTAGTGCTCGAAACGTCATCTTGGTGCAATAAATTATAAGCGGACACTGGAGCTGTGTATACGTTTATTTCAACATTTGCTCACTTTGAGCCCAGCACCTATCCCTCTTTGGCTTGGATATGCGTGCATACTCCTAGCCTGAGATGAAAGTGAGAAAATTGGTTGAGACATTGAAATAAGCCACAAGGCTTCTCTTATTGCTGTGCTTAAATTACCTGCAGTGTTAACGACACTAGATAAACTAGCCCCAGTGTTTGTCCTACCTACCTCATTCTACTACTACCACTGCTCGTAGGACCACATGCACACAGTATATATCCCACACAGTAATGCAGTAATGAAATAAAACATCCAGCGAATCACACTGGTCCAGAAGTATTAATTTGATTGAGTCGATAAACATTTTTAAGCGCTGAATGAGGACCCGGCGGACCCTGCTCCGGAGGAAGGTTGCTCTTTAGGGCCAGTTGGTTTCCATCTCAGTCTTCTCCAGGATGCAACACACTGTGTTCCAACTGCTAGTGAGTGATGATCAAATTTGCAGACCGCTTGATTTTCTTTTGTTGCTCCTTTCAAATATCAGTCTTTCTGTTAGAGCAACATAACCCAGAGGCCTCCTCTTCAACCTCGGGATACGACATCCTGATGTTTTTGCCCTTTTGATAAATGACTGTCTGGAGCAGGTTCCCTCTCTGCAGTCTGTCCTCTTGATTACCGCCCAACTGCTCAGCAGCTGGCTATCAACATACCAATTCTGGTTTACAAAAATCCACTGTATTGTTTTTTTTTCCCCTTGTGGTTAATTATTGCAAAAGAATGATCAACATGGGAGTACATCTCAACAGTCAAGCCCATCTTTGGCAGAAAATCTTTGCTTGTGCACAAATATTGTCTTGATAAACATTCAAACAAGAACCAGCTACACTGGACAAGATACCAGCAAATATTTGAAAGTGCAACTGAGGTTTGGCTGTACATTTATCCTGTTAAATTTAAATTGCATTAAGTTTAAATAAATAGTCTGACCATTCGGATTGCTGTGAGAAGACGATGCCCTTTTTAGCCTCCTTATTTAAAATAAGGAAAAAAAAAACATCTTTGGATGCATACATTATTAGATATAAAGAATTAACATTTAAAACTTACCAAGAGTTATTTTGTGGTTTCTTTTCTTTTTTGTTTGTTTGTGTGTTAGTGTGTAACCACTGTCCATTTGTCTCTGTGCCCAGACTGCATGCCATTGCATCTTTGCCCTCGATCCCTTGCTCTCCCTCGACCCCATTCAAAACTCTATTCCCAATGCTGTGAAAGGACCATTTAGTACAGACAAATACTGTAACATTGGTAGCAGTAAAGAGCAGGGCAGTGATGAACATTAAATACAATGTGGTCCTCTTTTTTAAAAGAGAAATGACAGCCCTCCACACCCTTGTTGTCAGTCTCTATTTGTGGTTTTCATTCTGTTGTCGGCTTCTGAGAATACCAAGAGTGACATCTCATTCTCTGGTGTAGTTTTTATTCTATTCTGCTTGTAGCTCTGTTTTGGGATACATGAAGAGAAAATGTGGACGACTGGCAGAAGGCCTGCTTACAACATTTCACTCCACACGCTCACAGAGTACAAATAATACTGCTGCTACTGATTATTTGTGCTTAGAATTCAAACATGTCTGCACAATATTTCAAAGGCTCTAATGGCTCCAAAAAACAGACCAACTGCTGTACCGTACTAAGATGTTGATCCTCAGGATGCACACATGTGGAGCAGTTATTTATCCTCACTGAATAATCATTAGCTGGAAGAATTTACAAGCTTTACACACTAGAAAAGTTGGGCTGAGACATTTTACATGGTAAATAAATTAAGGCTCATATTCCATATATGATTTTATAAATCGTAGTTTATGCTGTTTGCTGTTGGATCAAATCAGCTGAAAACATATTTGGAAACCAGCATCATACCAATATAGGATGAACAACCATATCCTGTACAGTACAAGTAAACACTGAGTTTATATATGTAAGCATCCTCTTAATCATCTTGTGACATTTTATTTTACTAATTATGTGTAAACTCTATGTACCTTTTCTGTAGGAACACAAACAGCTGTTCACTTCCTGTTTAGCATGTCTTTGATGTTTTAATGTGAGTCTTGTAAGGATTATCACAGATATGTTGTTTTTATTCTTTAATTCTGGCAGATAAAGCTCTTATTTTAATGATATACAATAGGTTTACAGTAATATACAATATAAACTATGGGTGTTAAAACATTTGATTTTTGATTTAACTCTACAGAAACCCCATGCACCTGCTCCTGGCTGTAGAATAATAATAAAAAAAACCCAAACATCTATACTGACAAAGCAAACAGAATGAAATCTGCAGCTGAGCTAGAGAGAGAGAGTCGAGTGCCAAAAGCGATAAACACTTGACCACAAGGATTACAGAGGGGAGCAGCTCTCACCACAACACAGCACTTTGCGGCAGACAAGATAAATCTACACCCACATAAAACTAGGAGAAACGGACGACGACCAGCAGAGGTGGAGCTCCCCATCTGCTCAGTGAAAATAGACAAATCTGAACTTTAAAGGTTTAATCTATGAATTATGTAAATGCAAAACCGACAGATTGTAATCTTATGTGTATCTATCCCTCTGATCAGTATTTTCTCTCTATCTCTGTGTATTTTTGTTGGTCTGGTAGCAATAATGACATTACGGATCAAAGACTACAGTAAGTAAAAAGGTCTGATCAAATGTGATCTATTTTAGTCAAAAAATCTGGCTTTTTTTAGTTTGATCAAATAAGTTAAACCAATAATCACATTATTTTGGGTTTTTTTTTTAATCTCTTGATATTTCAAACATATGGTGCAGTCAAGGTTAATATGAAAGAATTTCTAATGTAAATGCAGTGTTTTAATTCTTTACATATTTCAGCCAATAAAAGGAGGATAATCAGAGTTCTCAATTACTTAATGGCAGCATTTTGTTCACTTAGTAGCCATTTCCAAGACTTTAATCTGATCTCTACCATTTAAATGTCCTACGAATATCTGTACTTTTTTTTTTTTTTTGTTCAGGTCACTTTGAAAAGGCCCATGAAACGCTATCTGACATCCATCACAGGCTATAAATCATGATAAATGGAATTGTTGCCTTCTAAAGAGAAACAGGTTGTCTCAGGCTGGCTCAGGCAATCGCTTCCATATGAGATACTGTATGTAACACACACACACACACACACTAAAGTAGGGAACAGTACATTCATGTACAAGCCACACACATGGCAGACAGTAATGTTAAGCGGTGCGTACTCAGACCTGGCTGGTGTTCAAACTATAGTACGCTGTGTTTGATTTTGTCAGATGATGGATGGCTCATCACCGGATAAACGTGCTTCATCACACTGTCCATGTCTCTGTTTCAATCAAATATAGCTGCCACCCCTTTCATTATCCATTCATCAACTCAACCGGAATCTGACATCTGCACATGTATTCTGACATCTGACTCGGTCAAATCTCTCATTTCGTTACACATTTCGCTGAACGATCTAAAAAGGAAGCAATATCTGTCCGATGAACTGTTTGGATACAGTTACTTCTGTATGAAATGCTCTCTAAACCATCAAAATAGTAGGTTTTGGCATGCTTCTCTGCTTATGTTTAAATTATGTTCAACTTAAGGTCCGCACTGCAGCTCATAGCTTGGGGAAAAAACTTGGCTCAGAGTTTTATTAAATTATATTCCGGCCGTTGTTCTTGCACAACTAAGAATTAATGCATTCTTATCAGTTTTCCTCAGAGAATAAGAGGAAACTTTTCTTTTTAAAGAGGTGATTTATTCGTTGTATTATGAAAGTCAGATGCACGCACTCACATACATAGATGTTTGGAGTTTGTCAGGTATTTGTCTGATATTCACATGTTTCTCCATATATTGAAACTTAATCCTGTGCTTTTTAGGCTGGCACTGAATGCATGTTGGCTAATCTTTTTTTTAGGAAGACCCCCTTGGAGTTTCCACAAAGACTTAATATGGTTTCAATAAGATCTTTATTGCTCTCTATATAAGAGGCTTAGGTATAGGCCACACACTGAATCGTATGGTGAATACACAGGATAAAAACACAATAAAGAACATGAAGCTTTATTTAGCAGCTAAACACTCTTCAGTCACTTCATATGAGCTAGTGTACCAAATATGTACCTTAAAGTGCTTTGTCTGGTATGTCTTCATTACAACAATAACTCACTAGTACATCCTACACATTCCCATGAGCACCTCTTCTCTCCATAGCGACAGTAATTCAGTCATTACATCACCATCCAAAGCTGCTTTGCTCCATTTGTTGCTCCCAAATGCACTTTAGGCTGAAATTAATTTGAGTTCCAGTGGGGTAATGGGACATCGTGATTGGCTCAGGCATATGCAGTTGTGATTGGCAGCTCGCAGGAGAAGTTTCCATTAAGGGGGCCAAAATTGACCTCTGACCCCATAGGAACTGCAAATATCCCCGTTGGCCCCAGCTATCCGTGGGGCCAAAAGCTCGGTCGGTATATAGTTGAGATGGCCAAAAATGCAGGTGAGAGGTCAAAAGTAAGAGGGAATGAGGTACTGACGGAGACCTATAGAAACATATATGGTGTTTTCTCTGTATGTTGAGCAAAAATGTGTTGAAAGGCTCATCATCACTGGTATTAGCACCAACATAATAATCAGAGAAAGTCAGTTTCCATGTTAACCAGTGATTTTAGTGCTGGCAGATGTTTGGAAAGAGGAGGATAACATTTAGCTCTCCTGTCTGTTTTATTTACATTTCAAGATATTCATCAATTAAGTTGTTTGGAGTGTAAGACTGGCATAAAACCCCCGTTACACTTTAAATGTGTCTGCACATTTATACAGAACGGGATGAGAGGATGAGGCTGAACCCTCACACAAAAATGAAATGCTGTATTATAAACTACTAATTGTGTCAAGACTCTCTCAAAGTTCGGAGAAACCCCTAAAATAAAATAAAGGTGTGTGTCAGTCCTAACTTGAGAACTCAGTTTTTGGTCTCAGAGTAATACACAAACATTTTAGTGCTGAAAGGAGCTCATTAGTGTGAGAGAAATGAGAGGAAGTTCAGAGGGCTCGTATGTCACCACAACCTGCTCACAAGCACTCAGTGCTGCAGGTAACGAGCCTCATCGAGTCAGTGTTTTGGAAAAGTATAAAAATAATGAAGTTTTAAAAGCGCAGTTTTAATCAAATCAGCTCTCCAACAATTCAAAACTTTTTTAAAAATTTGTATTTATTTAAATCAAATTTAATTAATTTAATTTTAATTAAATTTAATTTAATTTTTTTGGGCTTAGTTTTTAATTGAATTGAATTGAATTTTTGTTTATTTAATGTTTCATTTAATTGATAAGATTACATTTATCTGTTTTATTTATTCAGTATATGATATAAATTGATTTAATTAAATTTTTTTGTATAATATAATCTAAAATTTAATGTAACTAAGTTACATTTTTAATTACATATTAAATGCAATCCCAGTTCATAATTAAATTAAATTAAATTTATAATTGAATTTCAATTTAAACTAAGGTGAGTAATTGGTAGATAGATGTCAATAGATCAATAAACAGGAGCAGACCGACAGACGGAAAGATAGATAGATAGATAGATAGATATAGTCTGTGATATGTGTCTCCAGACTGGTCCATCAGCTGCCTGCTGACATGTTCGTGTGGATTTTACAGGACAATAAACAGTTTGTGGCTCTATTTCCACTGTAGAGCGCTCTGTGTCTCACTTCAACACCACATGAGAGGTGGTAAAACATCCAACAATTGCACCGTCTAACAAGTTACAGGTGCATATGGTTTTGGGAGGTAAAGTAACAGCCCTGCAGCAAAAAGATCTGAAATCAAACGAACGTTGTGCTGGAGACGGTCCGCTGAAGTGTCGATGACTCTATCTGTTTCTATCTGCATGAATTATTCCTTCGAGTAGTAATGAAACCCAGTAATGTAAGGCGATCATTTTAAATTCTTTCAGCATTGATAAACATCGAAAATGTTAAAAAAGACTTGATTTATGACGTTTATAAGAAATAACTTTGTGCAGTCTATGCTAAATGCAAATATACTGTTGCCTGCTGTGAATGTGAGGCAGTGTGGCTGTTTTCAGCTCAGAAAAGCTTAATAATAAGGATTTTTTCTTTTAATAAAAAGGACTTTTTCCAACCTGACTGAAACGTGATTCTTAGAAAACAGAAAAATGTTATCCTATTATCTTATCTATAACACACACGCTTGCCGACATGAGACCATATGTCTGACACGCACATCACCCTCCCTGGTCAACCTCCATCACTCATCAACCTCATATGAACAACCTGAGCGTGACTTTCTTAACATTAAAAGAAGGATTGTGGAGACAGGGACTTTCTGTTTCTGGTTTTTTTTTCTGTTCTGGGATCATTTTTAATAAAGTCTTTGTTTAGCCTCTCTCAAAACCGACTTCCGCACCCTGAGGGCTAAACAGTGAGATTTTAAGAGTCAATAAAGAGGAGTGAGGAAATAGTCCACTCCAGAAATTCCTCAGACTTTTGTCCATGTTTCCTGTAATGGTCTCCACTTCGGCTATTCGAGGAGTGACCTCTGATTCCTATCGATGATACAGGAATGTAATGGTTTAAGTGCTGATTCCAAACAGCCGACATTGTGGCCAAAGTGCTTGTTTCATTCAGTGTATCGAGTTTCCTCACTTGAAAGAAAAACAGAAGTGTCATGCTGCACACACGCTGCAGCAGCAGTAGAGCTTTTGCACAGGCATATAAATCATTTTCTATTTGAATGTGTGTGTTTCAATGATGGAGTTAATGTTGTTTTTCTATTACGGGGCCCATTAGTGGAAAATTCAGTATGTTTGTCTTGCTTAGCACCTCACACGTACTTCACTATATTTTAATTTTAAAAAAATCTGAACTTTGAGCTTAGTGTTACTGCCAATAACCATTCATCAGAGCGGGAGTCATGTTTTCAAGTTTGCAGTCAGTGTTTATCTCTCAAGGACACACTGAGATTCTGTGTTTGCCATTGGCCTGAATGAGAGACTGATAAATGAGCACACTGTTATATGACTGAGTTAAAAAATTTAAAAAACATTTGTCATGGCCTGCTGCCTACACAGTATCACATTAGGATCATCTAGATAACGGATCCATTAAGGCCACTTTGATTTTACATGATTTCCTCTTTTTACTTATGGCGCGATAATGTGCAATAGAGGAAAAACAGACTTGAGACAACATCTGGGCGCTCGGAAGTGACAGGGGTGACGGCCAGTAGATGTATTCACACGGGGGATGAATATGGTTTCTTTTCTCATGAAGTGCTCAAATATTCTGTCGTTGAATTTAAGCCAATAAAAGAACGTCAAAGCACTGAAATCCATCAGGCTGATGGATTTTCCTTATGACTTATTATAAAAAAAATGGAAATATTAATTTTGTTGTAATACAAGCCATGTTAATCTCTCAAGCTGCAAACAGCATGCTGTGGGAAAGGTGCACTATGTCTAACCGGCAGGACGTGTTGACCGCTCTCAGGCTAAGCTGACAATCTGACAATGTCGTGCAGCCATGTGTGGAGGTAAACACACGGAGTCCCTTCCCTTCTGTCTTCCTGACTCCATCCTGACAACCCCGCCTTGTCTCCTCTTCTCCAGCTCATTGGGTTGACACAGAGAAGCGTTGATCCCACTTGTTCTGGTTCACTAATGCCAGGAATTCCCTGTTCGGATCAACAGAAATGGAATCCTCTCTTTCCTCCGAGACAGCTAAAAGCCTGTCTGTTTTAAAGAAGGTGGTGGGGGGGGGGGGTCTCATAAAACCTGTCGAACCCGACGGTGTCCTTTTACCTACCTAGCATCAGTCTAGGCTTGGAGCATTCCGGGACGCTCTTAAATGACGGTTTATGAGTGACCTGTCAGCCCCGGGATCATCAGAGGTTTACGAGCAACCAATAAAAACGCTGCTGTGGTTCGGAAGCTCCCTAACTCATCTCCCCTCTTCAAACCCCACCCCAGTTTCACTCTTCCTGTCTCCAAAGACTAGAGGAGACCCCAATAAACTCCTCATCCTTTTCCAACTTTTCCTTCATGTGCCTCATGCATTTATCTCTCATGTTATCTAAGTCCAGGTTAGACTTTTACAGTGTGTCAACTCCAGATTTCCCTGTTTTTTGTCATCACAAAGCTGTCATGCCAAACAATAGAAATTAAGTGATAATCTGAAGTTTATTGGGTTATTGCAAAAGTCCTGATTTTATCAAATTTGTTGTCTTTTAAAGGAGTAGTTCAACATTGTAAGAAAAACACTTATTTGCTTACGGCAAATATGAAGCTATAGCCAGCAGCTAGCTAGCTTAGCTTAGCTTAGCTTAGCTTAGCGTAAAGACTAGGAATGGGGAAAACAGCTAACTTGACTTTCTCCAAAGGTAACAAAATCCACATACCAGCATCTTTGAAGCGCACTAACAATTTATATCTTGTTTGTCCATTGTACTTTTAAGGGGGAGTCTTACATGCAGAGTCTTGTGACAGGCAGACAGCTGAGACAAAAATTATCGTAAAACTTCAACATATCATTTTTACACTTTGGTTTTTGTACGAATTAAACAAACATCAGATCTTGAATGAATTTGTCAGCTTTAGAGATGCTGGTAGGCAGACAAAACAAAGCTAGCTGTTTCCCCCTGTTTCCCGTCTTTGTGCTAGACTAAGCTAACAGTTTCTTGGCTGTAGTTTCATATCTAATGTACAGACATGAGAGTGGTGTCAACACTCTCAGAAAGAAAACAAATAAGATTTTTTCCAAATTTCCCAAAATGTTGTTTCATCGTCTTTATTTCCATCTGCATATTCTTCTCTCAGAGTTCTCACTGATGACTGACAGTCCATAGATAATATGGAAAAATAGAAGAATCGTGAGAAGAAAAAAAATTCCCCAGATGTTAAATTTAACAGCCAAGGATCTGTTTTATCAGATGGTCGACCTGGCGGATGACCTATTCACAGGTTTCAAAAATTCACGATGAGAACATCATATGACATTTAAATGATAGTCTGTAGTACCAAAACAGCAGAAACAGCTCTGAAAATGCTTTTTTTGTTTTTTTAAAAAATGAAGAGCTCAATGTCAGGTGAACATTACAAAATGGCTTCTGTTCAACAGAAGCTTGTTCTGTGTAAGACAAATTGAGACAGCTGTCCAACTTTTATAAAGAGCTGGGATTCAGGGATTGGGATTTGATTGGATTTCATATTTATCTCCTGTGTTTTTCTCTTTCTGTCTTTTTTCTCTCTTTCCCTGCTTGTCTTTCTCTGCTTTTTTTAAACACATAAACATTCTCTAAAAACATCTTTCCACATGGCAACACGGTATTTTATGCATTTTCGCAGTCTATTTTATGTCTTTCGGTGGTCAAACTTTACGGCAGCTGACCTCTCCTAGCTCATAATGTCCATCAACGCAAACAGGCTCCACTGTTTTCTTACCTGTGTACCCACAAATTGGAGGTGACAGTTTTAGACGGGACAACTAAACGTGGTCAGGGCCGTCCATAAAAGCAGCAGCTGGGTTCAGCACCACGGGTTTACATCTCTGGTTATGGTTCACATGACAGATGGTGGAGTTACGGCTAAATCAACACGTCTCCCACATACATCAAGGCAGGGAGGACCCGTAGTTTCATACATTTCTGTCTTGGTTTTTGTATCTGTCTTGCAGGGGGGTGATTAGAGATGTCGGCATTTGTTTATGTTTAAACATCTGTCACTATGATTTTACAATTTACTTAAGATTTTAATTTCATTTTCCTCTAATCCATATCATTTTGGCTTTTGAGACAGCTGTTTGGGCTTTCATTTATCTAATTTCACTTTCAGTCACGGTAAAAACAAAACAAATCTAAATATGCCTGATATTTAAAATAATTGTAGTAATTATGTTGGCAGGTCTGTTGTCACTGAAAATAGATGAGAATAGAGGACAAAGGCTCTTATTTGGCTTCTTCACTTTTGGGTTTTGAAATCTTTATTTCTTCGTATAAACTAATATTTATTAGTTTCAGTAATTGATTAACTTTATTTTTAGTAGCCTTATTTATTTCAATTTCATGTTAAATTGTTGTTTATTAAGATAATATTTAGCTTTAATGTCTCAGTTATATGAAGTAACTAACTAAATTAATTATAGTCACTGGCACACGGGTGAATTATATTAGGTTGATTGATGCAAACCTCATCTGTAAATGAGGTCTAGAAATCTCTACTTTCATCTGCTGAGTTACACTAGAGTCTTAGTTACACCAGTTATGTTGAAGCATCAATTGTAAAAAGTAAAAAGAGATGAATCACCATGTGTTACATTTTCATAGAGCTTTCAACAACCAACACAAATGCAACTGGATAATTTATATACAATTCAAATAAAAAATGGCAAATTTATGACTTAAAATGATTTGTCAACCAGATGAAAGGTATAAATATTCTGTAATTCAAATTGAAATATTAGTATAATGGATTGCCCGTAAGTTCGGTGAAACATAATTCAAAAAAATTGAAAAATATGAATGCAAGAATGAAACTGCCTCTGCGTGAGGCCTGAAATGATTGAACGATCCTCAGATGGTGCTGAGATAGGAAGTCACTTCACCTGTTTTCTTTGTTTGAGAGGACAACTTAATTCTTTACACTCTGGACTTTTAACAAAGCAATGATTTAATGTTTTAATGAATTTGTTCCACTCATGCATGCTCCGCTACTCTCTGTACAGATGTAAAAATAAGAATGGTCCTGCACGATGGGACTATTTATTTCAAATGATATTCATTATCCCCCTGGAAATAGACGTGAGATCGATTCTGGATGATGAGAGGTGCAACGATGTCTGTTGACTTGAGGCATGCTTATGCTTTAACATGAATACATATGCACAAGCAAGTGTCAAAGGATTAGGAGTATACTGTCTGCATAGACTCGTATCCTCTTGCTGATCCACAGTATTTCTAACTGTCTGATACCATTTATGCAGCAGGACTCAGGATATTCCTCCTCTCAGTCCCTCTGCGGGTGATTACGGTCTTGTTGAAGTGAACTAATATCCAGGTTTGTGTAGCAGCCAGACATCCAGATGTTATCTGTACATTAACATCTATATGACATGTCTTTGGGACAGTATTTCAGAAAGTGAGACACAAACATTATCCCTATACTAAAGAAAGGCAACCAGGAAATTGTGTTTATTTAGATAACATAGTGGCTTTCAGTTTAGTTAGGATAAGTTTTATTCCCAACTCATACAAAGTAATTTTTCTGTTAAATTCATTTGATTTAGTTATTACGAAAACTGAGCCCAAGCTATTGTCCTTAACCTTAAGGTAACCCTAGCCCATGCAGTATATGATAAATGGACCGCATTTATATGGTGCTTTTATCCAAACCGCCTCTTATTCTTCATTCACACAAACACAAAGATAGCAGCGAGCTAGCATGAAAGGCGCCAGCCAGACCTCAGATCTGCTGATCCACAGCCAACTACATCTGTAGAACACAGTTCATAAACTTATCGTTTATTATTTCCTTAATTTATTAAGGAACGCATCAAAATATATTAAAATTTGTCCAACTGATATTTTCTTAACTGTTTCCTTGTGCTATGTACAGTAATTACAAAACACACAAAGGACAGAATGAGCATGCCAATTGTTGTCAACAAAATTCTTAGATTAATGAATATTTACTTACAGTCAGATTATCTGTCCTTATTCAAGTTCATAATACGTATCCTTGAAGAAATGCAGGCTACAAGACCTTGCTTGACGCAGTTCCCTTCAACAATTATAAATATTTTTGGTTTGTCTGACAAATTGGAATTGAATGTTAAAATTTCAACAACAACACATCAGTGCAGTAGAGATCATAAGTCTCAAAATTAACCATATACCACATTAAAGACTATCTCCACTCAAAAACATATTTTTCTTCTTGTTCCTGTAAGATATTCTTACACTTCAAATGTGGGAATTAACAAGATATATGTGACTAAAACTTGTAAAGTGTCTTCTCTTGTTTTTATTTTAAATCTCCGCAGTGAAGAACTGGAAAGAAACATCAGCCTCTGGTGACCACAAAACCTCAGCTGTCAGAGCTACAGTACACATTTCATAAGGGCATTAATCTTTCATTTTCAACACATCAATGTATCTCTTTCAGGACATTTGATTTGCTGTTCTACACAATACATATATAAATATTTCTGCTGTGCTGCTTCAACCTGGAAACACACAGCTGCCTCTGGTACCACAGCACCTCAGCTGTCAGAATATAATCCAGTCATCCATTAAGTAAATCCACGATAAACACATGCCAAGCCCACAATAACACTTTCCCTAAATGCTTGTGTGTGTCCCAGAGCCTGACCCTTTGCTCCCTCTAAGTGGACCATAACTCTCATCTAAAAGTCATCTGGTCTGGTTTACAACCTGTAGGGGGTCAGAAGATGGAGCACTGTTAACTTTATCACTATCTACACCAATCAGCGCTGCTCTGCAACACTTATCAGCTGTGTGGATTAGTGATGAGATGAGAGGAGTGAGATGAAGCAAAAAAAAACAAAACATAAGGGACGAGGTGGTAGCATGAATCAAAGAGAGAAAAAAGAAAGAAAGTGTTGGCATGGAGACGTTACAGATGACAAAAATGTTTTTAGGTTTTTAGTCTTTCTGGTGAGGTTTTGGCTTGATTTTATCTTCAGTAACGATTACAAAATGACTTTCCCGTGCTGCAAATTCTCTGTAAATTCAGTTTAATGATTCTAGTGTCAGATAAACATGAAAGGAGACCCCCAACTGGCTTTTCCTTTCCCCCCAAAGTGATTGCCGGGATCATAGCCTGTCAGCGAGGTAACAGCGATCTGAGACGGCACTCAGATGAGCTCGCTGATAGGATGTGGCCTTAGAGAGAGAGAGAGAGAGAGAGACATGACAAAGAGCTGATGTAGGGAGATAAAACGGTTGGAAAGAGAGAGAGAGAGAGAAAGAGAGAGTGAATAAAAAGATATTGAAAGATAGACACCCCTGAGAAAAATGGGAGAAAAACTTGTTGGAACACTGAAGAGGACTGTTTATCACATGAGGTGATGAAATGATGTGATGGTTTGTTTAAACTGCCTATAAATATCTCTCACAAGAGGGAATTGAATTACATCAATGAGTTTCCAGAGCAGATGAAGTGAAGATTGAGACCAAGTCGGGGTTAAGACCGGAGAAATCAGGTCTCATTCAGACTGTACAGTCTAGACTTATGGTCTGATGAATATTTTACAATTGTAAAAAAGAATCTTAAGGAGAGGTAATTATGTGACCAAATCAATAATGAGATGTTGCTGATTGGCTTTAAACATTATGTACTATAATAAACAACACATTTTATAGACTTTACTGAGATTTCAAGCAGAAATACTGGAAACTGAGCACTCAGCTGCTGTCGGCTTTCAGATCTAATAACATGAACAAATGCTGCTAGGTGGCTAAAGATGAAAAAACTTTTTCCAGTTTTGACACTGAAGCCTGAAGCTGCCATTTTTTTTAACTTGGGAGGCTTCTCAAAAAATGACAAGGTATGCCTGTTAGATACATGTAATGGTTCTTTGTGCATCCAGCACAAACAGTTATTTCAAGACTCACAAGGTAAATGAAAGACTAGAAGAAGAAATACTTCTATTTCTATGCAAAAACAGCAGGGTTTCATACCTCTTAAATATTTTTACTGAGATGCTCTTTGCCTCTTTGTTTCGCAGCTACAAAGGTATGAGGGAGATGGTGTCCTAAAACGCTGTAGCAGATGTGTTACAGAGCTCATTTCCTTAACAGAATCCACACTTTGGATTTTTATTGCGGCGCAAAGCGCACCGTAATCTTTCATGTTTACTTTTTACGGGAAAGCAGTCAAAAAACGACATCTGTGCATCGAGGACACAGTTGTTTGAGTGTAACTCCGATGCCAAGGTGTGTTTTGCAGATGGACGGACTGTGTGATTCTGACTGGCATTCCTGAGGTGCAAAACAGAGAAAGGTTAGTGATCTAGAAACAAGGGGAAGTGGCCTTGAAGCTTTATCATTTAGAGTGAATAGATATGGCCTTTGCTGACCTTGGGACTTTGGTGCAGTTCAAGATGTTCTTAATAACATTCATTAAAAGCCTGAACTTCACCAAAGGCTCATTCACAGCCGGGTGCTCAGAGCTTGACCGTGGACTTAGAGACATGAAAACTCTCCCTCTTTGCAATTTTTTTTTTTTTTTTGTCAATGGCAGCTTTTCAGCCTTTGTGGGTCAGCCAATGGAACGAGATGGGTTTTGAATGACGCCTGTCCGTTTGTGTGAAGTAAAAATTTGGAGTGAAAAGGAGGGCAAAGGAGGATTCTTGTTTGCGATCTGCCTGGAAACTTCACAAAACTAACATCCTATAGAGTGGTTTCTATAGAAGCCAATGTTTTTGTCTGTGGAAGTCATGGGGTTAATGCTATTCTGAAGGAACCTGGGTTCCAGTTGGTTGTTCTGTGTAGTGAAGTGGTCCTTGTTGACTCTCTCTGTGGGTGTGTGTGTGTCTGTGTGTGAATTTTTCCTGGTGTGCTTATGGTGTGTAGACATCAATCCATCAACATGTGTTTGTGTTTGTGCAAGAATTAGGGAACATGATCCTCAACTGATGCTACTTACTGAACTGATGACAACTAACTGTCTTTGTTAATGTTGAGTATATCAGGTACACAATATAACAGCAGGTTCTTTCATCCTAGAATAATTAGGCTATATGACACTATGACATGAAACTCACAACCACACCAGCATTTAAAATAGCAATATTTCACAGAAACATCTCTTTATTTCAATGGAAGCTTACAGATCTAATCGAATTCAATTTTGGTGAAATCTGTCATGCATATTCAAACTGCTGACTAACTGCAAACAGTGCGTTCATGAGAGCAAAACGCCAGGAGGGAGCAAACATCACAGTACAGAGAAAATAGAAGCGCAAAGAGCTATTCTGACTGACTAGCGCTAGCGTGTTTTTGGCTGGTTAGTGTGTTACCTTGCCTGCTAGTTCTATTCTGGTGAGTAATCCCTGCCTTGACCTTGTCATGCTCACAGTCCAGAGAAAATCTCGTCCAACAATCATGAAAACGAGACATTTTAAATTCCATTGGAGGCGTACAGTGAGCTTGGAGAATCCCTGAGGTCTGTGCACAAGGATCTGCCCTTTGTAACTGTATTTTGCTTTTGGAGGTTTAAAATCAGTTCGTTTCCCTTCTTTCCACAGCTTCATCTTTTACTTTCCTTCTCTAACTTCATTTTTGGAAATGACAAACCCTAACAACCAGTCAACATATTTGACACATTTTTACAAAATTTCCAGAACTTTCGCCTCAAGCGCTGTTACAATTTTTCTGGCAAGCTATTTTATTAAGTTATTTGTCAGAGAGACACTCTGGCAGTGAAGTGGTAATCGTAGATAAGAGCAACAGGAGAGGTTCATGATGGGGGAATTGCAGCTCCTGGAAAACTGGGCTTTATTGAGGTGTAAAAAAAGGAGTACAGAGGACTATAGGAGAACAGAGCCTGTATGCCAACAGACCCCTTAATCCTCAGACATGGAGGCATGACAAGACTCCCAACACCCTAAATCTAAACTCAAATAGATTGACACAGTGATTGAGACGTTTAGATTTGGTTTTTCTTTGGGTGTACGTTTTTCCCCCCAGGCTGGCTGGAATTAGCTGTTTGGGATGTAAATCCTGTGTTTAAGCGTGAGCTGTACTTTATGCCTGGGGGGAGTTTTCTCTGACCGAAGGTATTCAGAGAGTTCATTTCCAACACTGGATATCCTTTTTGCAAAATAGCTGCAGTTTCTCATTAAATGTCTTAAAGATAAGAAAGTCTCAACTGCTATTGTTTTTCCAGCAAGGAAATGTTTAGCTTTGTAAAATCAATGGGTTATCTTGTGACAGTTATAACAGTACGTATCTATTATTAATCTATTTTATTCTATCCACTATCTCTTTTTTTGTGTATAGCACGTAACTTGATAATTCTCTTGTAAGAACAATCAAGATTTGTTGATGTTATAAATGATCCTTACACTAACTTGGACCGGTTACAGAAACAGCTGAGTGTTTTCAGTTAAATAATCACCAACAAATTATTTTGGCACAGCAAGAAGATTGAATAAATCATTTTGGACACACAAATCTGCACTGACATTACATTTCTATCGTTCATCTCTGGTGCAGCTGGTGCGTAAATTGAATAATCCCAAAGCAGCATTTGAATGCTAATCACTGGAACCCTCCACTGATTAAAGCAAACATGGGAGAAAGTGAGAAATCTACTGTTTGCGCTGTGGGAATTGCCACATCCTGAATACGTATATAGAGCTGAATTAAACAGACATCTGACCGCATGACTGTGTAAGAGTGTTTTGAGAAAAACAGAGGAACATAGTCTATTTTGACAGTTCTGGGCGCTTTTGAGTGTTTAGGATCCAATTTAATATCATTATAGAATTTTCACAGACTACGGTAGCTTTCAAAACCCTTGTGTGAGCAGTTAATAATAATAACAATGATAAACCGATCAAATTGATTGTGGGGATCATCGTGGACTTTGTAAAAGGAAAAAGAAAGGCTATAATTCAATCAGTTATCTGATCAAAAACAAGCAGGGCTTTAATTTTTATGCCCTCATCATGGTCAGATAAAAGAGGAAGTAAAGAGGAAGTAATGGAGGAGAGATTGGTGTTAAGTGGATTGACCCCAGCCATCATGATTAAGACCATAAAGAGGGCTCTGGTCAGAGGTTATTAAAGGATTATAAAAGGCTCTAAAAGGTTATAAAAGACCGGTCTGGAGAAGATTAACCAACACAGCTGCTCAAATCAACACCACTCCACATTCCACACCATCAGTTTACACACCAGACTGATAGAGAGTCATTTCAGCTTACTTGCAAATGACTTGATTACTGTCTTGTTGTTCAAAGTAAAATGTAAAAGATGAGTATGATGATGAGTCTTTATTTAACACATAAGTAGCATTTCAATGTGCAATTTTACTTTGACAAGAAGAAACAGCTGTTTGTGGTAAAGAGGAATGCTCAGTTGAACTGAAACTAAACTGTTTTTTTTTCACCTGGTAAAGCAAACATAAAACACTTTTCTTGTGTTCACTTGAAGAAAAAAATCAGTTCAATTCAATTAAAATAAAAACAGGTGGATGGGAACAAGCTTATTGTTGCTATTTCTACCAAAGACAGCTGAAGCGTATGATGTTTCCTTCTTCTTTTTTTTCTCCAGACGATGGTGAGAAAGAAGAGCAACTGCATCAGACACTGACTGGTGAAGAGGACAATCAGCTGTTGTATTTCCGTGGAAGTTGGCAGCCTTTCAAGCCTGCAAACAGTGAAAATTGGTTGTTAGTTTTGGATAGGCTATAGGGTTTATTATGCTTAAAACAAACAAATGGTCACACTGAGCTCTCTTAAAAACTCTGTCTTTTACACATCTTTGTAGTCTCTTGTAGCAATTAATCATACAAAATGGATAACAGCACACACACTGGACCTCCCCTCCTCAAGGACATTTATGGTTCTGCACTCGGTCGTGCACACAAGGTGACAGAAGTGTGAAAAAAATAAGAAAAACCCTGCATAAAAAATCCAACAAGTACTTCTTCAAGCTATGTAACTATTGCTGAACAGTAGCTAATTTTCTCAGAGTCAGCAATCTGACTTAGTAATATCAGTTACACAGCAATATTTGTCCAAAACTTACTTACTCACCAACAGCTAATGGTCGGGGGCCTTACTTGGTCTGGTATGACAACACTGGTCATACCAGACCTGCAGCCAGTTTTCAAAAGTTTAAGCTTGTTGGACAGATGGTTCGAGAAATTACTCTTATTGACATTTTATAATAGTTGATTGTACTGCAGTAACAAGCGTAGTCGTCATTAACTCGAGTATCTTTATCTTGCATTTCACCTGGATTCACTCTCTCCTCTGCAGCCCCTCTGTTCTACCATCCACTCTTGCAGATTGAAAAATGTCTTCTTTTTAACCAGTTGTACATCCAATTTTGGGTATTATATAGCAACAAAGTCGATGTGCATGGATGGGTCAACAAAGCATTGGACTTTTTGTTTCCCATTTCCAACCACAAGAACATTGTTTATTATAAACCATGATTGTTCCCCAACTTTAACTGCATGGTTGTTATTGTAACCATGACAACAAAAGTCTCCTAAGCAGTCATTTACAAAGCCCAAAACATGATCTATCCCTAAACCCAATTTATTTCTAAACAGTCATTTTTAACAGTTTTAGAAAGCACAGACAAGTTATGTCATCCTGTCGATTGCTGCCAATAGGGGCTTTTATGTGTCGCTCTGGAACACTAGACCAATGACATATTTTGTCATTCAGTTTGGAGAACTTGTTTCTGAGTTTGCCTAGAGCCTAAAATCACTACTTCCTGCCTATGTCATCCTCCTGAGCACCAGACAGGTCCGGAGGAATGAACTGGGTAGTAATGGGAACCAGAATACCAGAGCTTCCTGAGCTAATCACACGCAGCCACCGGTGAAGACAGCAGCACCATCGTTCTCTCACTGCGTCACTCCATCACTCTTTCTTTTCTCTCCTGGCTGCAGCAGGAGCCAATCACTGTGCGTCTTTCTGACGTCTTTACTGTGCTCTCACTTTATTCCCTCTTCCTCTGTTCTGCCCTTTTTCATTGGTCAGTCTTGCCCTCAGCTGTCTTTCTGTCTTGTCTGTCTTCTTTCAGTCTCTCTCTCTTGCTCTCTCTGACACACACACACACACACACACACACACACCACGCAGACTCATGTTTTAGCTATTCATCAGTAGCTAATCTCAGTTGTCTGCTTTGAGGTGTTTTGGGGCCACATGCTCATAATGACAAATAGCTCCTGGAGAAAGTGAAAAACAAATCACTGTGTTTCTGTGTATGTGTATGTGTGTGTGTGTGTGTGTGTGTTTGTGTGTTTCCTCACTAGTGACAAGAAATCTAACCAACATAAATATTTGGTCCCATGAAGGCCGTTAACACTGACTTATGAATCATAAAGCCAGTGAAACAGGAGTGTAAATAAACAGTGAAGCCAGTCCTGGCGCCCCGCCAAGCTCCCTCTTCTTTCATAACTCAGTCTGGGCTCCGCCTGCTGAGGACGGATGTGTCCAGCTCTCCACCTGGGCAACAGGTCCCACTGTTTGGCTTACCAACCTGTTGAGGTTGGCTGAGCCGTACGGAAAACAGTAAATTAGCGGAAGGCTGCTGCTTGGGTGTAAACTTGTGTAACAGCTCATTGGAGGCTAATGCTCCGAATGTGTTTGGAAAGATCCATTTTAACGCTTGTTTTCTCAGAGGTGATTTCTTTTACGGGTTTGTCGTTAGGAAAGCGTTAAAGTTTATGATGCATAGATGATTCGGTCGTAACACAGTGCGTGTCCATGTGTGAGTGTGTCAGACTTTTATTAAAGGCAAAAGCACGTAAAAGCAAAAGCAAGTATTAGCATTTTTGTGAGTTTTTCTATTAGAGCAACATGGTACAGTGGCTCCTAAAGACAAAGCACACACAAGAACGCAACAAATACTTTCACTTTGGTATTTGTAGCATTTTCTTGGTTCGGAGCGTGTTTCCCTTAATGTTTGTGCATTCTTGTATGTACTTTGTCCTTAGTGGCCACCGTAACATTGTCCTCTTTACACCACTACATTTTCTCAATTGCTGTTTTATATGAAAAACATACAGTGAGCTCATAATTATGGATGTAATAATAACGAATGTTTAATTTTCTAGAAATAGTGTCTGTCTAACATCCAATCTACAAACCCAGTAATGTACTAATTAAACCAGATACACATTTTTTTAAAAAAAATACATGCAATGAAGTAATACTGATAGTACAACACTCTTAATAACGAGAACTTTTGATACTAACACCAGTTCATTTATTGTTCTGCATGCAAGCCTTTAACTTCTAATGAAGTAAAGTATTATTACAATGTTAGATTAATGCATATTCCTTCAAGATTTCATGTGCACATCCCTTAAGGCCCACACTGGAGTGCATCTGAGGACATGATGTTTGTGTGGAAATACATTGATCAAACTGGACATCTGTAAAGATACAGAGCTGACTCTGACAGCGATAAACTGGAGGATAGATATAGCTCCCTGTCCCTTCTGAGTCACACTCTGCTCTCCCTTATCTTCTTCCTCTACATGCTTGGATACACTTTGTCTTAACAAAACACTTTGTATCCCTCTCCTCAGCTCTTATTTCTCTTATTCTTTTGTTTTCCCAGCATGTTTCAATCCTACACAAGAGGTTCCAGGAGTATTTTCTCAGAGTTGTTGTCAAGGCAATGTGAGTCTAACTCTTACACTCTTTAATGTTTTTCTTCTTTCTTTCTCTTCTTCTTTTGTCTTCCCTCTCAAATGTTGGTGAGCTACGAATTAAAGGTTAATTTTGCAGTTATTTTTTGTAAGATGAACGAATAAAAAACGAAGAGCAAAATCTGCAAAATAAAGCTGTCATAGGTTGTGCTCTTTCCATCTGCAGATTTCATGGCCTTTGCTGCTGTCAGTAACTGTGTGTTACTCTATTGATCCCTTAAGGCAAATTCTCTTGTCTCTTCCTCTTATTCAGGGAGGTCAGCGTACATGGAACAGCAGCCCCGGAGCTGGAGGGTAACCAGTGTTCACTTCAGCAGGGCAGATGTTTGCCAACACTGGTTTAAACCCAGTTGCCACTTAGTGTGCCAGGATCACACAGACTGCTGTTTTCACCACTGTCAATTTCGGATATATAATCAAGCTTCTATATGACTATGAGGAAATGAGGAAACATTTAATGAACGTAATCTACCAAGACTGAAAATTTTGATCCTGAACATATCTTCAAAATGTTCACTGACAATGTATTTCATTTGTTTTCCCTACAATATCCACACTTGCTATACGATGCTCTGCTCATAGTAACAACTGCAGTGTTTTTCATGGTTATGTCTCGGCACTGTCAGCACTCAGTTAAGGTTGGGGAAAGCTCATGGTCTTGGTATTAAGTTGAAAAAGTCCACAGTGACTTAAAGCATGAGACACACTGTGTTTACAGTATAACAGCAAGTTTTAACCAAAACTATGATCTTTCCCTAATGTTAACCAAAGTGCTTCGGTTGCTTAAACTCAACCACATGCAGGAATCAGGATGCACACCACCATCTCCAGTGTCAAAGTCCTGTGTCTTGTATGCCCACTATCCACCCTGACCGCCTCCCTACGACTTCCATGTAGTACAAGACATAGCACCTCCTTCACTAAGAACAAAGAGAGAGGAAGCATTTATGTTTCCCTCAAAAAATCAATGGCAAAACAAATGAGTATTTACTGTATGAAATTTCTAGGACAATGATACAGACTGTTGTTTTCACTGGTGTTTACAAAAGCCAGAAATGTTTGTTTCATTTCAAAAACCAGAAATGAAACTCAAGCTCCAGAGAGGTCACATCTGCTGATTTCATTGCCCAGGAAAGGCAATTATTCACATAGAAATACAGCCATTTTCCCTCATCGGCTATTATATGGGCAGTTTGTGCAAATCTGTTTCTGATCAGTAAACAACTGAGGCTGCAGCCTAGAGCGATGGAAAATGCCTTGAATTGTTATTTTGTCTTTGAGATGGTATTTTATTATTTAATATAGAACATAATAAAATTCTTATTCTACCACTGTCTGCTATGGTGTAAATAAAATAACAGGAAAAAAGCTGGTACTCAGGGATCCCTCAGGGATGAAGGACTTTGATGCCCGCAATGCAAACACACTTTCAGATTGACCGTGTAATCCAGGCAGCTATTTTCTTTTCCCACTCACCGGGCTTCTGTGTAAGTGGTGTCTTCAGTGCTACCGGCTCCTCTGTTAACCTCAAACATGCTCTTCTTTTGTTCGCTGCTGCACGGTTGATGTGGTGACCTTGTGAACCCTGTGGTGATTGTCTCGCGTGGCTAAGTGCCTCCTGATTGTGGGCAGAGTTGAGTGTTGATAATGTCTAACAGATTCTCCTCCTGTCACACACATTGTGCATACATGCAGTAGCACGTAGGCACACATTTCAACACAGGCACACACAAACCTACACACAATGCAATCTTTGCTCTTCAATCCCAACAGTAAACAGTTTAGTGACTCGCCGATGCTTCAGATTGTTTTCAGATACGTCAACACGCAGCCAACATGTTGACGAGCAAATGTTGAAACATGTCAAGTTTGTTCTGGTGTGTTTATTTAAGAGGCTGCATGGAGTAAACTCATCACCCAATTTGCCCGAATGTCTGTAAAAGTTTAATTTGCTGACCTGAACCCCCGCTTTTCCTTGGCATCCCCACCATGTACTGTGGTAATATCATAATCTAAATAATGTAGACTGTAATTTTCACAGTGATGGAACGACTTGGGATGGAGCCCTTTTAGAAGTGAATAGCATGTGTTTAATATCACAGCTATCAAACCCACCACATACAACACACACATACACACAGAGGAGGTCTCTGCAGGCCCTATCATTTTTGAGAGGTACTGTAAGATACATACCATACCTACACTCATTCACACACATGCACTTTAGCCACTGACTTCCCACACCAGCCGTTTGGCCCTCCTCCTCCTCCTCACACCCTTGTAACCTTAGCCTCCACTATGGTGACTTGAGCTGTCAACAGATGGCCGATCCCACACTGTGTGTTAACTAAGCCAAAGTTTGGAAAATAAACCGGGTGTCCCCTCTCTGCTCCTGTCCTCACCTTCATTTCCTCCATCAGCTTCTCCAACCCTATTTTACTTGGTGGAGTCAGGGATGTTTTGAAAGCATCAATAATTGGTAAAGCACATAAAGGGTTTCATAGGTTTGATAACACCGGCAACTTTGCAAGCTACTGTGTTCAATTAACCCTCACTAAATAATTTGGTATAAACCAAGCTAAGTTGACTCTAAAATATTTTTGGTAGATCATGGCCTATGAAATATTTGTGTACTCATATTTACTCTACAGTGAGGTTTCCAGGAAGTTAGTGATATATATATTGCAACATTAGGAAAAAAAACGAAATAAATATGAAATAAAAATTGATATCCGAATTTTATTTATTTCAAACATAATGTAGTTCAGATTCCTAAAGAAACACATAAGAAGTTGGACAAATTATTATTGTGGATTTATTTTTTTTGTTTTTTCTTTTTTGTTTGACTATTTTCTCCTGGACTCTTGTATTTTCAAAAAATGTTTCACTTTTGACGGTATTTACTATTTTATATTCTGTGGCAAAAATTGTAACCTTGATTCAATCCAGATTTCAGATCATGTTAGATTTAGTGACAATTTAGAGTCTCCAATTAACCTAGGTTGTATGTCTTTGGACTGTGGGAGGAAACCAGAGCACCTGGGGAAAACCCACGCAGACATGGGGAGAACATACAAACTCCACACAGAAAAGACCACGGCCATCTTGTGCTGTGAGGCCACAGTGCTACCCACTGAGCCACCATGCTGCCCATATAAAGAGCTACAAAGGCTTTATAGCAAAGACAAGTTCTTAGTTGTTTTTGCTATAAAGCCTTTATAGCGAGCCTCAGTCCTCCACGGTGCTCACGCAGCAGCATGAGAAAAACGTCCTCTTCCACCAGGAGCAGAAACGTTTGAAGCCGTTCCTCTTCTTCTTCTTCTTCGGCTCGCTGTCATCCGTTCTATCCAGGTGATTGTTGTCATATAGAACAGTGGCAGGAGCCGTAGCAGCAGTAGCCGGAGCAAGAGTGGGGGCGGGGGCGGGGGCGGGAGCGGGAGCCAGAGCGGGGGCGGGAGTGGTAGCGGGATCCGGAGCAGGAGCAGGAGCCGGAGCCGGAGCCAGAGCGGGGGCGGGGGCGGTAGCGGTAGCGGGATCCGGAGCCGGAGCCGGAGCAGGAGCAGGAGCAGGAGCAGGAGCAGGAGCAGGAGCCATAGCTGGAGCCAGAGCCATAGCCAGAGCGGGGGCGGGAGCGGTAGCGGGATCCGGAGCCGGAGCCGGAGCAGGAGCAGGAGCAGGAGCAATAACTGGAGCCAGAGTCGGAGCCAGAGCGGGGGCGGGGGCGGGGGCGGGGGCGGTAGCGGGATCCGGAGCCGGAGCCGGAGCCGGAGCAGGAGCCGGAGCAGGAGCAGGAGCCTTAACTGGAGCCAGAGTTGGAGCCAGAGCGGGGGCGGGGGCGGTAGCGGGATCCAGAGCCGGAGCAGGAGCAGGAGCAGGAGCTCGAGCAGGAGCAAGACCAGGAGCACGAGCTGGCTGAACCATAAGGATGCCTGATGGTGCTATGCGGCGTATAGCACTCCAGAAATCCTCCTCTACGTTGTTGGGTCCAGGTTCAGCCTGTGCCTCTCGCAAACAGGATACCAGCTCCACCGGTGGAAGACTGAATGCAGGAGGTAGAGGCTGAACCATGATCACACCTGATGGCACTGTGCGACGAACGTTACTCCAGAATCCATCTTCATCTTCCTTGTTCAGGCTGAGTTCATCCACCTCATTGGTTCCGGGTTCCTGGTTCATACCGGGTTCATCCACCTCATTGGTTCCGGGTTCCTGGTTCATACTGGGCTCGTATACCTCACTGGTTCCAGGCTCAGCTTCCTGGTTCAAGTTGGGTGTTTCTGTCAGGCCGGGTTCGTTTGCTGCAGTCTCCAGAGTTCTTTTGCTACAAGAGAAACTTACACTGTTATGTTTATGGACAACAAAGAGAAATCCCATGTGTATGCAAATATGTAAATCAACACAAACACATAACACACATATATACACACATATGCCCATACTTGTTGCGGTAGGTCGTTGTAATAAATGGATGGGTGAGGACTTCGCTGGGGGTAATCCTCTCCCTCCCATCCCACTGGAGCATCGCCTTTAACAAGTTGACGCAGTCCCTCGATCTCCTGACTTTCTTCAGACACGTCTAGTTTAGGAAATAATTGAAAAATTTAACCTAATATTTGAGTCATCTTCCTAAATTATGAAAAGACAATCAATGACGTCACTTTTCAGCAGCTAGTGCCTATTTAATGACCTACCTTTATTATTCCATCCAGGGACCGGAACGAGTAGGACCTGTCATCAGTCCCACACCATCTCGAGAATTCCTAAAAGAAGGTTAAAGTATTTAAGATACATGTATTTCTCAATAAATTCAACTGATGAACTGAAGGAAAATATTGGAAGGTATTATTTTTATATGTTAAGGATAAAATATTTGAAAAGCCAAATAAGGGGTTTTGTACCGTGAGCCTCCATCCTTGGGAATCCGACTGGAAGTATTCCCTTGACTTCCTCCCTTCCTTGATAATGCGATCTGACGGCGGACCCAGGATGTCAATGATGTACCGTAGCTGGAAACAAAACACAATATCACATCAACTTTCTTTTTTTTTGAGACTCTGGTACAGTTGAAATAATAATGATAAACTAGCTGGTTTATAAGGATGCAAACTGACGATGGCTCCTTAAGAAAGATTACAGCACTACTTCATCTGTTAGCAATGAAAAGTAAAAAGTCCAGTCCAGTTATAGTAAATTAGTTACCGTCTCATGGTCACTCCTTCCTGGAAACAGCGTCGAGCCTACAACCATTTCTGCCATCACACAGCCGAGCGACCACATGTCAATGGCCTCAGAAAATGGCATACCTAACATAATCTCTGGAGCTCTGAATGTGGAATAAAAGCATCGAAAAAAATTAGGAACATTGTCATATTTTAACGATTAAAGCACAATGTAGCACATAATGTAATAATAGCATTAATACAAAGTTATCACAGCAGATAATCACCCAACAGCTCATACAGGTATGGACAGGTAACACACACATGCACATACAGAGCTAGACCTCACCTGTAGAAACTGCCATGGTCGATCATGCTCCTCTTGGCTTTGTGGCTGGGAATAGCCATGTCAAAACCAATCAGCTTCACCCGGATTGGTCTGACACGATCCACCAGCATGATGTTATTGATGTGAACATCGGTGTGGATCAATCCGATGTTCTTTAGGGCATCAAATGCTACGGCCATCTGCAAAATAATAAATGACAAGATGTGAGCCTATTATTTCAAAAGGTTTTTACAACATAAAATTCTGAACCCAAAATTATTTATTTATTATTTAATTATTAAGTGCTTTCAATCCTAAAAATGGAGACAAATCCAATAAAAAACAACATAACTACAATGGAGGATTGACCACAGACTGAGTGTTCACTTGTGTTGTCCAGCTAATGGCGTACCTGTTGGATGATTCTTCTGACGTCTTGGAGACGCATGGCCGTCTTTGTTTCTGCGAGGAACCCCCCCAGGGTGATGTCTAAGTGCTCGAAGACAAGACATCGGTCCCCCGAAAATCCATCGTAGAACTTGACAATATTGCATTTGTCAAGCTTTTTTTCCATTAAGATTTTTAGGGTGCATGCCTGCAGATACAAAACGAGTTTGGCATTGTTAGTCGAACTCATACAAAAATGTAAATGACACATCGATCTTGAAGCAATTAAACAACTGCAGCTCATTAATAATGCTGTTACCAGAGTTTTATTAAGACTAAATATCTTCTCTGGCAAAATCTGTAAAAATCAAAATCAACTAGAGTCCTACCTCATTGTCCAGAGCCCACCACTTTTCTTTGATGGCAACGATCTCTTCAGTTCCTCTGTGGACACATTTGAACACGTGTCCAAAGCTGCCCTCTCCGACTATTTTCAAGATTTTGTACTTCTTGAAGTGGGTTTCGCTGTAATTCGATGAACTTGGTGTCTCCATGGCAAAAAGCTGAAATTGATATGGAGGGAAAGTAAAAGAACAGATTAATTTAATTCCCTGTAAAGAAATCATTTTGTAAATTAATGAATTACATGTGTGTTTGAGGTCTCATCAGCTACGCACCAGTTGCTTTGTTGTGTCTGAATAACTTATTTTGATACAATTTTTGTATTTTTTTTTTTTGTATAACATAGACAATATTTATGATAATGTCTATCTGGTGGATCCTCACATTACTTAATCCTTTTTTACAGAGCAACTTTGGGTCAAATTCTAGTTTGATCATTTTCTAGTTTTATCATTCTATTTCAGTTGTGCTTAAATTGTTTGTATTCCTAATTAGCTATGCATTTAATCAAATTACCACAAACCAAGTTGGGGCAAGGTGGTTATCCTGTATGGTAGCACTAGTTGACATTTGGGGGTCTGGCCAAAACATAATTATCAGTGATCCCTAACCTACCAGGGACTTGACAATATCAAGTAAATGTGACAAATTATGAGACATTTTAAATGTTATATCTGAACTTCGTCTGGAATAACATAATAAGAAAAAGCAGGTGATTACTTTTAGAGACTTCATATTGCACATTAACCCCCCCTCCACTTCTGGCTGTAAGTCATAACTGGATCTCAAACAAATTGCTACATTAAAAAGAATGAAGAAGTGACTTACTCGTAATCCTGTTTGACTTTATGGTTCTCTTCCTTGGATTTAATGATAATGTAGTTTACTCAGAGAGCACGATTCCTTGTATGTACTTCCCTGTATGTACTTGGCAATACAACTGGTTCTGAATAAATGATTCCACATACAGATTCCACCTAGATGCTCTTGTGTGACATCAGATCTAGAACTCCTTTATGTCATAAGAATATGTGATGTATCATAGGATTCTGACTGATGACATCATTATATATCACTGGTGGCTGGTGACTCAAAAAATTGGGGAGGACAGGAGGAAAATCAACATGCAATCTTACAACAAATCGCATCAGACTACATCACTGTCCCCCACCCGATGAATTTGGAGGGGTGGGGGGCAATTTTATATGCCAATAAAACAATTTGCTTTCAAAAACAAAAAATCCCTGAGTAGTGAAAAGGCTGCTTCTTTAAATACATTTAGCATTTACATATTATTTCTAAACAAAAATGTGCTCATTTTAGCTGTGGAGTGGTTCAGAATGTGTCATTTTACCAATTCCAAATGAATGAGTGAGCCCAGACATCTCAATGTAACTTCAACAAGCAAACTACCCACAACACATTATATGATCTCTGCTGCATTCTTGTTAAGGAGATAAAAAACACAAAAAAGCCACACAGAGACATTTAACCATCAGAGATGAAATTAGCGACCAAAGAAAAAGACAGAGAGAAGTTGTGTTTGACTCACGTTATCTGATGTCTTCTTCTTTCTATCATGGAGATGAAGTATTAATGTCATAACGTCCATTTATGGCTGTTGGTCATCTTGTTTGTTAGCTAACAGAACTTTATGGCTGCTGGTTAACCAGTCTGATATCATTAGCAACAATGACAAACAAGCTAACTCTCCTGTTTGTTTCTCCGGTTGCTTCGCTCTCCAGCCTCCCCAGCGGCGTCCTGCTGCTGTTACGCTGCACAGTCCAAATCATTTCTCCCGTTAGCTTAACATCAGTCCTTAATAATCCTTCCATGGATGTATTAAGACTCCTTCAGGCTGTTACAACAAGCTAACTGTTGTATTGGCTAACACAACGAGCTATCTACTGCTGCTACTCTGCCTTACAGTGGAGAGAATTGAAGATGAAATCTGGAAACTATCATTGGACCAACTCGATGTCAATAATGTATTCTGGTTGTTGATTGGTAAGGGAGGACAGCCTCCCTTGGAGCGTCATTTTACGTGTCTTGGCCAATCATAGATTAGCATGAAAAAAAATGAAGTACATTACATTGATGTAAGAGATCCCTTCCTGAGGAGGACAGCAGACACCCGTCCTCCTCTGCCCCCCACTCTCCCCCACTGCTCCCCACCACCATTTCGCACACACTGCTCTTTCTCCTCCTGCCCTGTAGGTGTCGCTGTTGAAGCATTTTAACCAGAATGTCCATAATGGATTTTTTCCAAAGAAGAGAGAAAAAATATTTTATATATAATACAGAGATTTGGTAATGGTTTATCTCAACCAAATATTCTTTTTTATATTTTGATCTTCCTCTTGCCTCTCAAAAAATAGAGGAGGAGTAACCTCCTCTGCCTCTATGGACCAGCCTCCACTGTTATATATTAATTAATTTGCATCCATAGTACCCCACAATCAAAACATACAACACTACAACAACAAACAGTACAAAGCAAAAAAAAAAAACCCCAAAAAACAAAACAAAAACAAACAAAAAAACCACACAGAACACAATATACAAAATACAAAACTACACACAACAGCACATCACATACACCCACAATATCAATTAAAAATTAATAATGTACACTAAACTCAGTGTTCACACAGCTGATTCGTCTTTAGTAGATTTTTCAATTTAGCCTTGAATGTATTGATAGAACTACAGGTCTTCATATCATCAGGTAGGACGTTCCACTGAGTTGTGGCTTTCACAGAGAAAGCTGACTGCCCAAATGCAGTGTGACAAAATGGTACAATCTTGTATAGAGGATATTCTGGAGGATCTAACAGAACTTGACACTGAGCGAGTGTACACAAAGTCACATAGTGAAGGATGGGCCAAACCACTTAAAATTTTATAAACTAAGCACAAATTTGAGAAATTGCTCAGTGAATTGTATTTCTCCAGTACCCTACAGTGATGGAAATGCATTGGCTCTTTGTCCAGAGTTTTTAGAGTTTGTTTGTCTGTAGCCTATAAGGATTCAAGAGGTCTTATGGCTGTTTCTCCAGCCTGCCCCCAACATGTGATGCAATAAGACATATGGGAAAGAATCATAGCATGCATAAATATCTTGGCTGCGTCCATAGAGAGACAGTTTCTCATATGTCTAAAATTTGCTAAGTTGTACTTTATGGTTTTAACTGTTTTTTTTTAACATGTTTCTTAAAGTTCAAATTTGGATCTAGTGTCACACCAAGATATTTAAAATCAGTAACTATGTCAATTTTTTCACCTTTGTTGAAAATATCAGCATTGGGAGGTTGTAACATAGTTTTAGAGAAAACATACATTTTGTCTTGTTTACATTTAGACTCAGACATGATTGATCAAGCCAATGTGTGATTCTTTCCAATGCAATTGTTGGCTACATAATGTGCACAGTGACACATTTATATAAAAACAAAATACACTGAAGCATTTCTGATTTATACTCCCACAGAAGTGATAAAAGAACAGTGAGGTTGGGCTGAGGCTGCAGTGCGTCAGTGCAGAAACAATGCTATGATCCTTGTACAGTGACCACATATGGCTAAGATGCCCAACTGATTATGTAAATGAAGTCATTTTCAATTGCTGATCACAACACCGCAAATCTCACACCACCAGATACAGCTGGTTTAGAGGAAAACACATTTTGGGGTGGATGTGGCTCAGGAGGTAGAGGGTGTTCTCTACTAATCAGAAGATTTGTCCACATGTTGAAGTGTCCTTGGACAAGATACTGAACCCCAAATGCTGCCAATGATTGTGCCAGCACCTTGCATGGTAGCTTGCAGCCACCGGTGTGTGAGTGTGCGTGTGAATATGAGTGTGGATGGGTGAATGAGCAGCAGAAACATTGTAAAGTGCTTTGGATAAAATATATTTGCAGCCATTTATGTTTTCATGTTTAGTGTGTATCTGTGGATCTGATCTAGTGTGGATCTGAGTCATCATCTTTCAATCCATCTATGTTTCCATGTGACTGGTAATGAATTACGGCAGCATATTGCTTGCATCGTAACAATAAAATAAATAAATAAATGAATAAATAAATGAATAAATTATTAAGAATAAATACGTAATTATGTCACCAAATGTGACTAGTTGAGTTTAAAGTTACACTGAGAATGAAAACGCTCTCAGTGAAATTCTTAAAGAAATGTATGTGTGCGTGCGTGTGTGTGTGTGTGTGTGTGTGTGTGTGTGTGGAGAGAGGGTCTCACTTAAACAGCAGTATTCATTCTTTGATGGTTGGAGGGACGTGTTCACAAAATAGAATCCTGTATTTGTTGCAGACAGAAACATCTTAAAGCAGACTTGCAACCTGAAATGAATTTAACCTTTCTGGGGCAGCATCACCTGCAGATGTGGTTCTTTTGAAATGACTTGGGGTATGTTTTCTGTGCAAGAGAGCAAGAAGCACAGCAGACACCTTTGTAGTACAGATAATTGCAGAGCCTGGCTTGCACCACCACCGTATAGTTATGATACTGGTTGCTGCATGATTTATCTGAGAAGGAAAAATAAAAACAAGATAGAGAAACTGAGGAAATGAGATGTTTTATGAAGAGCTGCAGACAACCAGCACAAAGAGCCAAACAGCTCATTAGTTAAATTTGTATGTACCTTTATTCTAACACTACACTAACTAGGCGGCAGTTGTGCTTTTTAACTTAATCACAGATTTCCTCTTGAGGATTGCCAAAGCCATGGAAACTTTTTTACCAATAAGCAGATCCAAGTTCAGTGCTGGCCACTATTTTAGGCACATTTTATCATCTGAGGAAAAGATCTGCACTCTGGGGCTTAACAGTCAAAAATCTAATGGAAACTTGGTACGAGGATCTGTTTATATAAGATGCTAAGCACAGGAACAAAGACGGGGCAAGGGAATGGTCCTTATGTCCTTTTGAACACTATTACGGAAATGATTCAGAGAGTTGGAAATACCTCTCCTATGAGCTGCTTGTGTTTTTCTGTTAATCTGCTGATATGTTGTTTGTCTTTTACAGGCAAACAGGGCTTGATTTATAGAAAGTACAGTTTCATTAAGGTTAAATTTTTCTTCCAAAAGTGGCACTGCATATCTTTTATTAGCATGCCAGCTACTAAATCCTAAATCTTCTAATAGATATACAGAATCTGCTGCAAAACCCTGTCACTCATAAAAAGAACACACACATTTTTGTGGAGTAAGGGCTGCAGACAATCAATAAAACGTGTGTGCGTGTGTGTGTGTGTGTGTGGACATTCAAGTCCACACAAGAAGTTTTATGCCTTGAGTCTCATAAATATGATGATACACAGTATTCCCCTGTAGGGAGTTCAGTGACACACACACACAACCAGATCTATTTGAGGCTTGTGTGTGTGTGCCCCAAATAGATCTGGTTGTGTGTGTGTGTGTGTGTGTGTGTGTGTGTGTGTGTGTGGCCATTTCATATTTAATATTATATTTATAAAAAACATTATGTAATCTAAACTGTTAGTAGGTTTCAGGCTATTAAGCCCTCTTCAAGGTCAAACAAGGACAAACATTTTATATAAATGACATAGAATTACAAAACATCATGATATGATTTAGATAATTAAACCTGGTTAAACAATGTTAAACCTGAGGGCTGCTATTCTTCAACCTCTAACAATTGCAACAAAGTACAAAGAATTTGGATGAATGAAATGGCCTCACAACAATTATCTTATTCCAGTCCCAACTGTTTATTTTACACACAGCTTCTAGTGGTAACTATTCTCAGTAGCACTAGCTGATGTAGTTGTAATGTTATACAAGAATGAATAATCACTTCAAAAGCAGATTATTTTAACCTACATTATCTTAAATCAAGGACTATTTTGCCCCTCAAGACTTAAAAGGGCCATTTTAGTACTAGACCTTACTGTGAAACCACCCCTTAGAGTAAACTTGCGCCTCTCATTTACCCTGTATGAGGAAATGAGAGAATAATCATAATAATGAAAGCATTATGTCATAATTATGAGAGTAATGCATCCTTGTATTTAAAAATAATTACACCCAAAGTCTGACTAAAACTTAAACTAAAGCAAAGTAGAACATGAACATGTGATTGTCTGTGAGGAAAAGCTCCGCTCTGTTTGTCTGTGTGTGTGTGTGTGTGTGTGTGGCATACAGTGGGAGTAGCTCTGGGAATTCATGCATGCTGCATAAACAGTGTAGTATTAAGTTTCATTTGCACAGCTTTTACTGCCTGTCGCTGGATAGAAAGATACAGAGAGAGATACTGAGATATACTGATACTGACTCCTGAGCAGACTAAGAGGCACACAAACACATGTGAAAGCAGACATATTTAAAATACACAAACTTCAAACACACACACACACCTGACCACCTCTTTAGGCATCTTTAATCTCAGCCGTCCTCCTGAGCTTTTCTTCTGTTCATTGTTTTTCTTTTCTTACTCATTTTCCATTGAGGGCACCTCTCCACCATCTGCTCTTCTATTCAGCAGGGTCGTCTGCCCCGGGACTGGCACTGAAGGACAGAGTGTGTGTGTGTGTGTGTGTGTCAGTGGACAATGACCCATCTGGACAACCCCCCCACACACACTTCAAACACAACTCACTGAGACCTTACACCGCGACCAGGCCATCGGCATCTTTCAAGACGGATGTTAGGTGCACAGAGGGGTGAGAGGGCGGGTTGGAATTTATGTGTGTGTGTTTGAGACTATGTTAAGTGTATATGTGTCTCTATATGAGCCTTGTCTGCTCACATCAGTAAATCTAGCCATCATTTTTCTATACACAAGAGGATCAGGTCCTTAAAAGCGCAGCACAGATGAGCAACTGATCAATATAAACGGTCCAAGACTAAGACTGTTAACATCTGTTCATCTCCCCAAAGTAATTCTAGCCTTTACTCTTATTGATTTCTAGAAGAAATCAATGAGAGCTAAACTTTCTAACAGTGGGGGTTGGTACAGATTAACATTGGAGATGATGATGCCAAGGCAGCTTTCCAATCATCAGTGATCTGCCACGGCCAGCATGCCAATCTAACATCATCACCCCAGTCAAGACCATAGGTTACACCTTACATCAGCTCAGGTCCTACTCACAATCATGTGGCACATGCATGCACATACATTCAGGTTATTATTCTATTATTCATGTATTCTTTAATGAGAGTGCATGGGACACCTTTAAAGCCCCTAATAGCCTGTTATCATAGTCTTTAAGTGTTGAGGCTGCAGTCTCCATCGATAATAAGTCTAAGAAGTCCTTCAGTCACATATGTTTATTATAGCAGTCTGGCTTACAGATTTTCCAGTTTATAAATATTGTCCTCTTTACAAAGGGAAGGGCTTGGGCAGCAATACGTCATGTGGTTCTTGCGTGTATATTTTCCACTCTATTTCCCAATATGCATACAACAGGACATAGAGGAATATGAACATTCATTATCACCTGTAAAACATCAATTACCTCAGTCCAGAATCTCTCTACCATTGGACAGGAAGTGCTTGAGTGTACCAATCCTACCACATCCGTGTCAGCACTATTCAGAAGCATTTGGGTCCATTTTTCTGACTTATGTGTTGTAATGTAAGCCCTGTGTTTGACCTTCATTTGGATAATTTTATATTTCACACAGTTGGACATAGATTTCTCATTCCCATTGTAATTTGGTGGGTATAGGAAGGAATAACTTATATATAGCTGAGACAGTTCATCACCCAGTAGCAGCATCCCTCAGTTTGCCATCAAGGACACTTTTAGATCCCAGTATGATTCCCTTGCATGTTCATTTTTTTAAAGACAGATCTCAGCTGTAAGTGTTGTAGAAATGCAGACTCATTCAGACTGCATTTTCAGCTCATGGAATGGTATAATATCTCCATCTTTTATAATCTGTCCAATCTGAGTGATATTTTGGTGTTGCCAAGTGCTCTTTACCAGTATTATACCACCTGCAGTTAACAGTGGATTATTCCATACTGGAAAAAGATGGTAGAGACACACTATAAATAAACAATCATTCGTGTATTGCCATTGCAATTTCACAAGAAAAATCAATATGCATATCATCTATTTTAGCATTATATTTGGGGTGGTACAATAATGACGTCATAGAGATTAATTCATTGCATTCAAATACAACCCTTTCCTCAAGCCACCTCCAACTACCTACCGCATATTGGTTCTTATCTCTGCATGCCCATAACAGTTGGAATCTTGCATTGTATGCTAAATAGTCAAGATGAACATCAGGAACACCCAGACCACCCTTGTTTCTGGGCATGGCAAACTTTTTACATTTTATTCTAGGCTTCTTGTTCTGCCATAGGAAACTTGAAAATAATTTGTCAGTTTCCTTAAACCATTGCTGGGGAAACTTAAATGGTATGGCTGATATAAGAAAGGAGAGTCTGGGCAGGAAGTTCATCTTCATCACCTCTGCTCTGTCCCACAGCGATATAGGCAGGACCGCCCATCTCCTTATATCCTCTCTAATTACTTTTAAAATGCTGGGGCCATTTGAATTGTACATCTGATATTTATTGCGAGGTACGTCATACCTTGAGGTTTCCAGACAAAGGGTGCAGAGCCTGCTTTCATCCTGCTTTGAAATCAGAGGAATTATAGCAGATCGCATAGTCATTGGGATTGATTGTGTAGAGATAATATCATTGTGGTGAGAAGTGGAGCCAATATGTCCTTGAAGCTTTTATAAAACACTGTGTGTAACCATCATCACCTGGTGTTTTCCTAGTTGATAGAACTTTAATTGCACACTTCCAAGAACACACGAAAAAGGTTAGATTTATTTGTTTGTTTCTGTTCACATACCATGGTCCAATTACAATCATATATCACCAGGATAGAATGTTTATTTTCCATTTGTTTTAGTTGGAGTGCTAGCATTTTTCCAGCCTTGTCTCCAGATTTGAAATCTTTCTTGAGCAAATATGTCTCCTCATGTAAGATTGCTTGGAGGTCGGATCTTATCAGTAATCGTGATTTCCCGAGTCTAAGGTTTTTTTTGCATCGAGCGTGTGTTGTGTTCCTAAAATCTTAAGTTCAGTCATTAGATTTCTTTTTTTGTCTAGTATTTTCTTCTTTTTGAAGTGGAATAGCTTATTATCCACCCTCTACACGTGGCTTATAAAGCTTCCCATACTATTTGGACAGATGGGCATGAGTTTTGATTATTGGCAATAAATTCAGACATTTTCTTTCTTGTTTTGGAGATAAATTCCTCATCTTTCAAAAGAGTTATTGAATCTCCATTGATTAGACTTATGTTGATTGACTAGAGGAGAGAAAATAACTGACAGAGATGCATGGTCAGATATAATAATACTATGAATCTGAGAATCTAACACATTCTCCATTAAAGCTTTTGATATGAGTAGATAGTCTATTTGTGAAGATGAATTATGAACCTTGAAATAAAAGGTATATTTGCGGGTGTGGGGATTAGATAGGCGCCAAATATCAGTCAACGCCGGTGAACGGTGTACAGTCAGGTCACTGACCATATTAAAGTCTCCTCCCATCGGGATGGGATCTCCAGCAAACTTTTATAAAAGTACATTCAGGGATGATAAAAATACAACTTGTCCAGAGTTGGGTGCATAAATGTAAACAAGGGTGTATTTTTTTATTTTTGTAAAAACCTGAAACTATTATATGTCTCCCAACATTGTCAGCTATTTGTTCTATTAATCTGAAAGAAATTCTCTTTACATTCAGGATGCTGACACCGCTAGCTGCTCCACTGCCTGAGGATGAGAACGCTTGTCCAACATATCTCTGCTTTAATTAAGGCATTTCAGCCTCTTTAAGGTTGCAGCATTGCCACATCACATGCTTATGATTTCAAATGTGAGATGATCTTATAGCGTTTGACTTCACTCAAAACCCCATTTATGTTCCTAGATATCAGGTTTATTGTGTTAGGACCTATATGTATTCAAACCAAATATATTTGTTAGTGTAGAGATGCCACAAGGCAAATACACACTGAACAAAAAAGAGGCTGATACCATATCTGTGTCTTGTCTGTGAGCAAACATGAATGGGGTGCAGTTATACACAGTATTCAGGGAGGTGGGTCATTCAGCTCTGAGCTTGTAGAGGCGCTGTGAGTGGTTCAATCAATCTGGTGCTTCTGGTGCTTAAACATTATTAAACCAAACCAGCCCACCGAGAAGAAACAAACAAACAATTGAACAGAACAATGACAATAATATATTAATTGCACCATTTTATTCACATACTGAAACTGCCGTCACATGACTGTTCCTTTTCATTAAACTTAAATTGTCTGGAAGTGTTCGGAGGCCTATTGCTAACAAAAATCAATAACTCACATCAGTCTGCCAGTGTGCTTCTGGAGTGCTTAGAAGTTTGTACTTCACTGGTAAGTCTTGGTGGATGTAAAATTTCTCTCTCTCTTCTTACTTGCCACTCTTAAGATGCTTTGCTGGTCGTCCCATCACAGCAGTTGAATGAGATAGGGTCGCAGTGGCTCTGGGGGGGTTGGGGCAGGTACGGAGGCTGCAATGTTGTCTCTCCACCTCTGGTATCGGGTCAATGGGACATACAGGACATACTGTAGAATCTCCACCATCACTTGTCTCCAGCAGGCCTTTCTCCAAGCCCATCAGCACTAAATTATTTCTTTTACTGTGGGATCCCTAAAGCATCATCTTGGTTTTCAAGTAATCCACGTCTTTGGTAAATTCTTTAGTAAGTTTCTATCAGTGCTGCTCTGGTCCTCCAGTTCCCCTATTTGTGTCTGAGCATTGCTCATCCTATTCAAGACCGACCAGGTGTCTTTTTCTGTCCTTTCATAGATTCATTAAGTTCGTCAAATCTAGACTCAAATGGGTTTTTAATACTACTGATCTGGGTCAAAAGCTGTTGCTGTGTCTTTTTTCATCTTGTCTCCTGATGGGCTGTTTCACCAGACATCTATGCAACAATATACCTTGCTAGCATATTTAAAAGCAGTTTATGGTGTTTATAGTGTTTGTTTATTACATTAGAAGCAGTATTTTAGAGCATTTAAACTCTGTAGTTGCGAGAGGCACTAATATGCCATTCCTCTCTTGTCATGTGATCCATCCAGAATCAGAATTTGTTAACATTTAACTCTAAGAAATGGAAAATGCAACTTTATATAAAGACTAAGCAGCCACATCATACTATTCAAAAACATTTTAATAAACAAAAAAAAACCCAAATTGACTGTATTTTATTTGAACACAAATGCTATACAAATATTTTGCTCTCAAATAATTCAAGGAGTTTCTTTTACATTGTAGACTTAGATTTTAGACTCTTTTTCAAAGCTTCTTAAGGATAAAGTGCATATTTCTGTTGAAAGTACAAAGAGATTAATAACACACTATCATGCTTTTATCTGCCTTATTAGCGTGGGAATTTTGACTGGTATGTCAGCTTAAAGATATGAAATGTTAAACCTTCAAAGGATGATAAATTGGCTCACTGAATAAATACTGATCTCTTAGTGAGCTGACGACATATTTGACAAAGTGACAAACTGCTAAACTCATGCCATGCATTATCATATGACAGCTGTTTATTTGATTTAGAGATACGCATGCAAATACTTTAGTGTATGTGTCCTCTGGGGAAGACGTAACATCATATCTATGTTGTCCACAAGACCGGCCGCTGTTACGCACCTTCCCCGGGGAATTAGAGGATTGTTTTTATTCAGCAAAGGGATCAAGAAGAAACCTTTGACCAACCTGTGCCACTGTTTCAGAGGAGAGTCATGTCATGTGGACTTTGATCTGTCATGCCACATTTAGTGTTAGGATTTATAACTTTCTTCCATCTGGGAACCATCTTACAGAGACTTCAGCGGGACGGGTAAAGCTCGCTTCTTTTTGTCCCTCCGTCTGGAGAGAAGAAGGAGGAGGAGGAGATGGAGGAGGAGAGGGAAAGTTCTGTCATGTTTTGACAGACGGGCCATAAATTGGTGATACTGAAAGGAGAGGACTCATAATACCAGTTAATGGGTCTCTAGTAAAAAGCTGAGAGGCCCAAAATGGTTTGAGTAGTGGCCGATTTTCAGCCTCAAAATTAAACTCGACTCGATGCCGAACATGAAAATGTTTATGATGTGATTGAGATTAACTGTAAGATTAAAAGGGGGATGTTTACACCGAAGCATATTACTTTCAAGAGTCAAAAGTCTTTATATTTATTACTGAAACCTTGTTTTAAGGTTCAAGACCTCTTAGCTATAATGGAACCAGTTTCATCACATTATTCTTTATTTCTTCTGTCTAAATATACACGGCCTCCGTTCAAAACATTTGTTGATTTATGGATTGGGTAATTCAGTGACATTGTATTGTATTATGTCTGTATTACATACAGTTAATCACAAAAGAGCCCATTATTAAACAGCACATCACATGAGAAGCGCTGCTTGCTTGAAATATGAAGAAACCTGCAAAATTCAGACAGAAATTCAGCAACATGTTTGTTTATTCCTCACTCCTCAAGAACTGGACATTTTGTGCGGTCTAATTTCACTCTCATGCAGCTCGCACATGTACCTATCCAAGCATTCAAAATTGTTTTCAGTTGATCAAGTATTACAGATGTTGTAGCGGAGAAAATGTGAAGTTTCACGTAACCTTTCCCTCGAACATCTTTTGTCCAGTGACTAGCTTTACAGCCACTACTTACACTAGCTTTCTCAAGGAATCAGTGTGCATGGGGTACTAGTCAAAGCAATAGTTGTTATTCAAAGAATGTCAAAAGTGTTTTCTTGCCATTCCAAAACTAAGAAGAGACGAGAGCAAAAGTGCAAGAAATGGATTAGACAGTGTTTGTCATGTTTGTTCAGTCTTTCTTCCCAGAGGGATTTCATCTCTTTTCTCATTCTTTACTCTAAATGGAAACTTCTCAAATACATCCACACATGTTCGAACCCAAATACTATCCGAAATATGCAAGTGGAATATGTAAACAACCCCTGGAACAACATTAGCATCAAAGGCTACGAAATAGATGGCCATTTGTGTTCATGTGCGAACAATCTGACATCATCGCTGGGAGGAAGTAGAGATAACTTTGCAAACGAAGTATTCAAAGTAGGCTGAAGTCCTGGGTTTTGACTTTCAGGGAGCATTTTTACATACGTTCTCCTCAAGTTTCTGAACTTTTGACCGTGTTTAACATAGACATCTGATATCATAACAGTTTAAAATATAATAGAAAATCAGAAAAACCATGATATGTCCCCTTTAAAGTAAATGTCCCCGTAGCAAGCATTTATTTTTAAAATACAAGACACACTTAAAATTTTAAAGTAAATTCAAGAAAAAATGGCTCTGTATTTCCAGAGAGATGTCGTGTCTTTACATCAAGGCACTGACCATTTCTAGAAAATATTTTACAGTTATATTTGGCAGGAAAAGGTTCTGCTCTTTGAGTTAAATAAAAAAAAATATTATCTTGAATGTTTTTATTTGAGATAATACCTTTTTTAATAGAAGTAGAAGTCCAGGATACTGATCATTATTGGGTCTCTGTGTATTACAGCCTTGCTCAGGCAGGAATCAAGAAAGACACACAAAGTACAAGACTTTTGATGATTCAGAGTATATTTTGGAAATAAAGTGTGTGATGGTGGTTTGATAATAATTGTGTGTGTGTGTGGACATATATACACATCTTCATACGTGAGCTAGTGTGTATGTTTTTTTTTTTTGAGGCATGTGTCATTCATGCTTCTGTACGTGTGTGTCTGCATGCGTGCGGATATGCAGTCTGGTTGGTCTGACTGTGTGCACTTTAATCTTCCTCTCTCTAGAATATGTTGCCAGGACGGCTGCTGAGTTCCTCTAGATCCTATCAGCTGCTAGGTTTTCTCTGATGACGGGGAGAACAGGCTCTAAATGCTCTGAAAACAAGCCTGCTGTGGTCTGTAGATGGATAGAATAAATGACTGGTAACATTAGAAGAGGCAAAGAAGGAAAAAATGTTAAAAGAGATGGAGGGGTAGAGAGAGTGAAGACAAGGAAAATAACCTAATTGGGGGAAGCGGAAAAACCGAGAAGTGAAACAGCTTGTGATGAAATGGGAAACAATGAGAAGAGTCCATTCAGGATGTTCAAAATGTCTTATATGATAATCTGCCTGGCATTCATGTAAGCTACAGATGTTTGACACAAATATATTCATAGTGGATCTTGAGGTGGTGCATGTGATATACAAATAAGTGAGGATGCCTTCATAAATAATGTCATGAATAGTTTTTACATATCAGTTAACTTCATACAAAGTGCAGTAAACAGAGGAAACCCAAATCTAATCAATATATGCCTTTAAATAAGCAGCAGTTCTCCTTGGTACACCTGCAAACAGTTTTTCGAGGTACTTTGCAGGCAGGTTGTTAGAAGCATCTTGGAGAACTTGCAGTTCTTCTTCTGTGGATTTCGGCGTATCAGTTGCTTCTGTCTCTTCATGTAATCCCAGACTGACTCGATAATGTTCAGATCAGGGCTCTGTGGGGGCCATATAATCTGTTATATGGATCAGATGCATCACATTGCTAAATTCAGGCCCTCTAATAAGTGTGCTGGTGGTCACTTTAGAAATGATTGTTCTGTTAATAAGATTGGAAGATTTATAGTAGGTTTTGATGATGGCTTTGTGGGTGTTGATTGACAGATCGCTTACCTGCTGCTCTCCACGGCTCCGGGACTCGCACTGAGTTGTTGAAATATTTCAGTAAGTTTAATGTTACTTGATTATGAGATCTGCCTTGTCAGCACAGTTTAGCTAAAGTAGCTAACATTAGGCCGAGTAAGCTAGTATTTGCTTCAGCCTTGAGGTAGCTGGGAGTGTTTCCAGAGCATGAAATGCAACACTCAGCACTCCTTATCTGGTAGATCCTGGCTCTAAACGGAAAAATGGCCGCCAAGCATAAACAGCAAAACTGGGCTTAAAACTGGAAATTATTTTCGCTGTAAAGTAATTGGTAAAGTAATGTGCAATGAGTGAGTGATTGATTACATGCAAACAGAATAAACGGTCCAGTCTCCTATACGGGGGGAAATATGTTAATGGTCGACTACTCTGCCATAAATGAGTACATCTAGTGCTGTTGTTCAGTGCTAAGTATAAGTAACATGATGTTTATATAACATGGTGAAAATTGGGATCGGGAGATTGATGATTGAAATTCATCTTTAACAAAAGAGTCAGAGATCGCTTTTGTTCATTTTCAGCCATGACGACGGCCTTACTAAAACTTCGTAACCAATCAGTGTAACATAGCACCGTAACCATATCAACGTTGTGTTTGGTGAGCGGGTTGGAATTAAACACTCCTACAGAAACAGGCTCTCTGTGTTTAACACAGGAATATGTTGGCTGTTGAAACACAAACACTCTGTCAACTATTGTAGCTTTAACAGTTTGCAAAGAGAAAGTGCTTTCTGCCTCCCACCTGCAGGAGTGTGAGTTCTGGCCAGATTGGGAGCAAAGAGGAGGACTCACACTGATACTGGCCGTCCAATCTGCAGAGATCATGACCTCAGCCCCGTCCCAGTGCACTGAGGATCTCATCCCTGCCTGGCCTCAGCTCTGGCCTCATTCCATAGCAGTGCTGTGCTTGTTTGTGTGTTGATCAAGAAGTGCTGAGAAGCCAGTGAAATTACGTCTATGTGTGTGGTGTTTAAAGAAAAGTAATGTGTGAGTGCGCCAAGGCCAACAGATTTGTTCCTGATGTGCCAGACATACATCCCATTAAGCCTTCAGAGCCCTTAAGTAATTTACATCACAAAGACAGCATCCAATCTCATTTGACTGTACAAGTTTTACAAGTGAATTGCTTCAGAACAGAAAAAAAACTGCAATTTGAGCAGAGTGAACTCTACGAAAGGCTGCTGTTCACAGCGTTGCTAGATCTGGAAGATGTGTGCAAGCCAATTCAACTTTAATTTGCTAAAGCTGAAAATCTCAGCAGAGGAATATGTTCTTTAAAACTCTGCCATGTAACCTGGTGTTTTCAATTTGTCTTGGCCTCCGTCAGCTTTGGCTTTTGAAAAACTCAGAAAAATTTAACTCGTCAATTCGAAACGGAGCCCTCAATCACTCGTCGCCATGGGACTGTTGGAAAAGGAGGGGCAAACAGCGGCTGCCATTAGTGTGTCTTTTCTATCAAGAATCTCAGAGGTGAAGTCATGCAAACTGTCACATCCAGATGAAGTCTGCATGTGCTGTCGGTGACACAAAATGAGAACACCCAAAACTTTGTATGGGTTATCATGAACACTCATTCATGTGCACACCAAAGAGGGAAACTAGGCTATTTTTTGAATGGCATTTGTAGGTCTGAAGATATACATTCGCATTGCAAACCGGTGACTAATTCTTTCATCTTCAATTATATAAGGCCCCCTATCCTTCTCTTGCATTCCTGTTAACTGGAACTGTTTCACAATTTTCTGGTTCTAATCCGATGGCAACTCTTCAATTGTTGAGTTTTGACTCTGCTGATTGTTTTGTTTCTGTTGATGCAGTCTTTGTCTAGGGTCAATATTTTCTCATACTGCTGGCCAAACATTTTCTATGAGTTCATGCTTTTTCCTCATCTGTTTCCTGAGCAGAAACCTCAGTCCTGCATCACAAATAATAACCTTTATTGTACTAAGTGAACATGATTAAGAAATATGAATGCGCCTGATTCCAAAATTGACTAGGGCATTTGATATTTCGCCCATATTGAAGGATTTGCGGATATTTGATTAACTTTTTGGGGGTATTGCTCCAATCCCTTATTAATTTCCCATCCTGTCTATAAAGAACAGACTTACACATAACAGACATACATACTCATTCACAGAAACAGACTCGTGTGGTTTGACCACACGCCTTCGGTCACTGAGCGTTCATGGTACATCCCATCCAATTAGAGTTTGAGTTGTGATGACTATCCCTTTATATGGCCTCCTGCTCTCAGCATTTGCCTGAGAAAAGGAGCTGAGAGCTGCCTAGCTTTAAAACACACACAGTCTCACACACTTGAATGTGCCACCAAAGGGCACCAGCACTCCAGAACGCCCTCTCTTTTCTCAGCATCCCATAATATATACAGTAAACACATGTTCTGCCCCATACAGGAGCTGAAGCCATGGCAACTGGGTCAGATACAAACCATGCTCTTGACAAATATATGAAAGACGAGACAGATTCAATGTGCTTGTCAAGCAGGAAACGAGGAGCGAGGAGGAGGAGAGCACAGGAGGGGCGGCCATTTTTTGCCTTTGTTTGGAAAAGCATCTATTGAGTGGCATTTGGTGTCATGCCAGATTCTCTCCTCCACAGATGGGCACAAAGTAAACTGGATTACTCATTGAGAGGCCTTTCTCCCATAACTGACAACCAAGGAGAGCTGAAATCTTCAAACACATTCAGGACATTTCTACCTAAAGACCAGACCTGTATTCAAATGCAAATGCCTTTATCGTGGCTCTCTGCTGGCATCCATAGCTTTCTGACTGTATGTGCTGTACATGTGAATGGGAAATACCGGATTAAAATGGTCAAGAGGCGGACTCAATGAGGAGCTCTCTTCATGTTTTGTTAAGTGAAGACCTCTTTGGTCTTTAACAGTTGTTTCTTTCAGGCTGCTACTAAACTAATGCCCTCTGTGTGCTCATATAATATGGTGATATCAATTGTATTCTACTCTATACTAACACTATTTAAATCATTTCATAGTGTCGGATGCAACATTTTTTGTCATGATGGCGTTTCTTCAAGGGGATATATTGTGCTTTTTGATTTTCTGTTCTTTTTGTACTGTTATAATGTTGGATGTTTTTGTTTAACATGGTTAAAGGTCCAAAACTTGAGGTGAAAGTATGTAAAATTGTTCCCTGCTAGTTAAACGCCCAGGCTTCAGTCTGCTCTGAACACTTTGTTTGCAGTGTTACCACTTCTTCCTCCTCGTGATGACATCAGATCATTTGTGGCCATCTGCTGGTAGCCTTTGTTGCTAAGGTTGTTCCATGTGTTGTTTCGAACATGTAATTTTTTAAAGGACTCTTGCACTCAATAGTTGTCAACAAAAATAATCGTACTTTCTTGTAGCTTCTAGTAGAGATTTGTCCACAGTGTCCTCTACTGAGCTGCAGCATTTCTGCTCCCTTGATAATCAACCAGATGATCTGCTGATTCTGGACTCTGGAGAGAATTATTGATTTATTGATGCTTAATGAACCTAAGTGTTTAATGAAAACGTTTTGTCTTCTACACAGCAGGATGCCCCATGTGGCTAAATCAAGGCATGTGTGTTATTGTGTGTGTGAGTGTGTGTGTGTTCCCCCTGAGCTGCTGAGACTCAGGGTAAAACGTGCTAACTGATAACAGGGACCCCCCCCAAAACAAATCACATATACACACCCATCCCCCTCTCTAACCCCCCCCTCTCCCCAACACACACACACACACCTTAAACCCCTAAACCTCCTGTTTATCCTGTTTACAGAACCCGGCTTCAAATTACACACAAACCCACACACACAGAAAAATTTTTTCACTCAATGAGAAATCTACATCCAGTCCGCTTATTACACTGTAAATCTTTCATATACTGTGAACTAGCTCAGCCACTTTATTACACTAACTAGACATATTGGGCGTAGTTTTTACTCAACACTTTCCCTTTTTATGATCTAGCAGCCGATACGTTTGGCACTCTTGAGAATCTTTCCACATGTTGATGAATGTGTGTTTACATGGCACATTTTGAGCCTCTTATACAGACCCGGCTGTAATTGTGAACTACTGTTTATCTAAGCCCAGTGGAGGGAAACCTTTCATCTGCCCTGCCACCATAAAATAAAACTCAGCACCAGACTCAAACTGCTGGACAAACACAATAAACTTTAGACCACAAAGCAATCTCCACACATAGATCCCAATAGGAAAGTCGGGATCCACTGTTGCATGGGAGATTATTCAAAAGATTAGTCCGTGTTTATTTGGGTTCATTTTTACATCTAAGTGCATGGTGGACATTAATAATGAGTTTGTGTGGGTTTTGTTTAAGTGCTATGACACACCTGCCGATGACAGATGATTATTGAAGTGGACAAAGTGCATTTATTTTATAACTCTTAAGCTCATATGGCAGATATTAATTATTCTATAGGATTTTCAGAAAGATTTTAACTTGTGTGTTCATTTTCTCTTTGTCTCAAGACTTTTTTAATATGCAAATACACAGACAGGAAAACAGAAAGAAAAAACAACATTCAGATGTTTTTCAGTTCTCATTAAAAACCCTGATTGTTCCTATTAAACCAAATCCTTATAGGTCCTGTTGTGATCAAAGTTCTGTTTTACAAGAGGCAATTGCATTTACAGTGAAATGAAAAACATTTATTATACCTTATAATCTTTATTTAGCTGATTACTTAACTCACATAGGATTGTGTTGCATGAGTAGATCCGATGCAGACCATCCAACCAGACCAAATACCCGTCTGCTCTCCATCATATCCGTCATCATGGCAACCATTTGTGCAAGCTTGTCTATCAGGACGGGTGCAGAACAAAGAGCTGGCAGCTCTGTTCCCTGTAACCCTATATAGGGACATGAAACACTGACCTCTGACCCCACGTGTGATACAAGTGGCAGTGTTGTCCCACAGGTTGGCGGTAAACGTGCCAAACGCATTCCCAGGCCTCCCCTCGCAGCTCCTGTGGCGTGTTAGCGCTGAAGCGGTTAAAACACTTGTGACATTTGTTTTTTTGTCTTGGTAAATACAACCCTTAGCGCTGTGATGATAAGATTGACAAGGTTTTAAGGTAGTTTGGGGGATTTGGGGTTTATCTGAGCTTACTTGTAAATGAAACATAATACAGACTTGTTTTGCCAGACGTCCCATCATAGAAACATTACATCCATGGAGAAAATCCAAACATTGCTCAAGGCGTGGAGCGCAAGGCTGAGCTTTAGCATGAAATCAGACCTATAAGACTTATAAACCAACATCTGTTTCCCAGCCCTGTCTTAAATGACAAGTAATGTGGTCCTTCTAAAGACGCATTCTCTACATAAATGATAATATTACCGTAATCTTCAGTTCACCCAATTTATGGGGAAAGAAAACACATACTCCAACTTAACTCTGGCCTTACCTAGCCATAGTTTTGTTTTTCTTTGTGGCGGGTTTTGATATTTCTGTTTTCCAGGTTTGTTTGTGGCATTCACAATATTGGAATATTACAAAAATCAGCAGCAGCATCTCTTTTTCAGAAACAATATGCCCAGTTTCTCTAGATAATCCAGAGGAAACACTGTCATCACTGTTAATAGGAGCTATTTCTTTGGTAGAAAGTAGTTCCAATGAAAACTGTTGACTTGTGGTCTGTAGATCATCTGAAGCAACTGGAATTATTTTTTCTGGAAAGACGTGTTGCTGTTGAATAGTTTAAAGTCATTTATCAATGCTGTGACATTTAATTCACCTCCATTGTATTGTGGTGAAGGCATAGAGGCTCAATTCTGAGATTAAATACAACTAACGAGAAGTTAGAAAATATGCTTTTCGTTATAATTTGTGTGATCAAAACAGCACAACCACACAAACAAAAACTGCTTGTGTTGCTTCTCGGCTTATTTACTTGGGTCATAAAACAATGAAAACTAATTGTTTGTGTGAAAAAAGTAAGTCAAACCCACCCAAGTGATTTGATATTTGTCTCTTGTTAGCTAAGTTTGATCTCCCCGCTGTTAATGGCAGTTATATTGGATAACTCTCTGGCTAACAGTAAACACCCTCTCAGGTTTACAGCTTACAGCAGGGCTCAGACCTGTGAATACTCTCTCAGCACGCCCCCGTGGCATGAGCCTGTAAACTGCAGGGGAGGGGTTCCAGTGTATGAATTGACAGCCAGTCTTTAGCAGTGTATGGGTTTATTACTGCTGCTGCTGGTGGTGGTGGAGGGGTTTGAATCCTCTCCAACAGCTCTGACAGAGAAGGCGTCAAGTTCTGGCATGAAAACCAGTTTCAATTTACCAGCTGCTCAGTTCAATGCAGCAGAACAGGGTGAAAGGAAACAAAACCACGCATAATTGCATGCACGTTCGCACACACACACACACACACACACATGTAGAGACATGTACACACATGCGAAAACTATACTAACTGCACAGCCACATCAACACACACACATCTGTGTCCCGTTACATTGTTGCTCACTGATTAAGACCTTTTCTTCCAGATGAAGTGTTTCAGAAACACATGAGGACTAATATCTGTCGAAAGGCTTTTATTTACCCTCCCACCTGTTCCAGCGTCCTCTCTGTTAGGACTGCATGTCTGTCTCACTTAGAGGAGATATCAAATAAAGGCAGATATTCACACACAATAAAATCATTAGTGGATAAATATGACAACACAGGTAGTGTTGCACACCTTATCAGCTACTCAATGGACAAAAGTCGAATCAGAACTCATTAGCTTGATTTATTACTCAAAACGCAATAAAAATATTCATCAGAATTTATTTTGTTAGATTATTTTCTTATGGATCGATAGAAAAATAATCTGTTAAGAGCAAGATTAAAACATTACAGACACATTACATGTATGTAAGAAGGGGAGAAAAGCACAAGCTACATTTTCTACGGAGACTCGACTTTAACAGAAAATTGATGGTTTTACCTGCAGTTCTTCCATAGGACCAGTCCTACTTTATCTATGTGAATCGAAATGTGCAAAGCAGGAACCACTTTATCGCTTGTCAAGGTGGCAAGAACAATCACAGATGAGCAGCTGTCCTCCTTGTCAGAGACTTTTAGTCATCAATGCATGAGGACATCAAACCCACACCATCTTATTATTTGAAGGAATTTGACATCCTCCCCTCCCCTGAAACAAATTCAACAAATGTACTGCAAACTGTTTTTCTTCTTCATCCTTTTGAATTTTGTTTTAAAATAAACCATTTGAAGCTTGAGGTTTACATTTCCATCTATGATTTCGGCAAATGCAGACCGTGCTTCCAAACCTCAACTTCTTCTTTTATCGTCTTTGGCCGACAGAAAAGTCCTGCAGAGTCACAGATGTGAGTTGTTTTACATTACATTACGTTACATTATATTACATTAGTATTGTTGTTCAATTGTTCTCGTGCTATTCAACAGAGCTTCCCCCTCCAAGCCTTTAAGTGTACAACTGTGACATTTAAAGAGTCCTTTATTAGCTTCGTCACAGAGCAGACAGTGAAAAACTGGTGGTAAGTCCAGAGGAGCTCAATAAAGACATGAACCAGGCGTCAGGGATGGGAGCAGGGCCAGATGACAGGGAGTCAACCGAGCAAACTGGGAAAAGGAAAGAGTCAGAAAGAGAGAGAGAGAGAGAGCACAGTCTGCGTCCTAGTAAACAATAACACAACACTCAGCTGAAATATACAACAATATTAGCCCAACAGCAGGGAGCTCTGGGTCTGAAAATAGTCTGTGAGTGATTGGTGGGAAGTGGTGGAAGCTGTATGTACTGTGTGTGTGCTTGCATGTGTGTGTGTGTGTGTGTGTGTGTGTGTGTGTGTGCGTGTGTGTGTGTGTGTGTGTGTGTGTGGCAGATGGCAAGAAGACAATAGAACTGGACGACAAAGAAGGAGAAATAGAGATTAAATAGACAAAAGGGAGCAAATTTGAGAGAGAAAAGGCTGAAAAATGGAGATAAATCAGTGAAAAGGGAAAGAGAGAGAATTCTCCTCAGACTTTCTCCTTGATTCCCAGCCAACACATTAACAATCGAGGAAGTCTCTACTGACTCGCCGCTGCTCCCTCCTTCTCCTCCCCTCCCTCCCTCCCTCCCCTCCTCTCACCTCCTCTCCTCTCTCCTCTCTCCTCTCATGCTGGGACCCCCCTCCCTCCTGAGAAAGTTAGGACTCCCTCCCTCCCTCCCTCCCTCCCTCTCTTCCTCACTCACTCTCTCTCTCTTCCATCTGAAGATTTAACACAGCGCAGAGCGGAGCTGGCGGTCACAGTTGTGCCCTGGACTGTAGCAGAGAGAGAGAGAGAGAGCAGCCCTCCTGCAGCCTGATTGCTCACCACCATGGATGTCAAACTTCTGGCACTGATGGCTCTGCTGGCCGTGGCCACACGCATACCAACCTCTGACGGTGAGTTCAGGAGTTTAAACTTTTTTAGTTGAGATAGTTTGTTGGTTTGATCATCTTTGAGGGTTTTGACAGGAGATGCTTTAAATGTAGGGAAGGGATTTTTATTGCTTTGATGGTCTGGATGCTGAGGATTCTGACGTTCGGCTTGTTTGTAATCTTGATTATGTTGGACCTTTTTTTTAAATTTCAGGATTCAGACTGTAATAGAAAGCAGCTGAATGTCTCAAATCCTTTTGGTTTCATGTTTTAACTTCTTTTTTGTTATCTGAAAGTGGAGTTTTGGTGTTGCTGACTGTTCTTTTTCAAGTTTTATTTATCTAAACTTTGATGGTTTGATGGTGGATGAGTTTGATTTGTTGCAGAGAGGAAAGGTACCTGACTCCAGCACTTCTATACCCTGCTTTGATTTTGTTTTGTTCAGACATGGAGAAATTATTAGCAAAAAGTAAACTTTTATTACAAAATGATTCATAAATTACTACTACTATGAAATAACAACTTTGCATCATTATTGAAACTTTGTAACATTGAAAGGATATTCTTTATAAAAGAAATCAGGCAAAAATTGTTGCGAGTAATGATTTTATTCAGTAAAATCCTTCATTCATCAGATGCAGTTTCCACAGTGACCCCACACTAGCCTCCCCGTATGTTACTTGGTAGGAGACACGCCAGGGTGTCGAGTCGCCTGCCTGCGTTATGCTAAACTTGTTGTTTCGACCCAAGTGAGACCCCTGATTGCATATTAAAGAGTTAGATCTAAATGTGTGTATTTGCCTTTTCTCTGTGCTTTCTTTTAATTAGTTTCTAATTAGGGATAAACAATGCGGTGGTGATAGCAGTGGATGCTCGCTTCTGGCCCTTGTGCTGCTTGCTGCATAATGATCCCTTTAGTTTGCATGAGAAAAGACCCTGAATGGGTGTGAATCATTAGGGTGATATTACTTGGATTTAGCCATTTGTGGCAGGACATTTGGTGTTACATTATAAACATGCATATAAATAGGAACGTGTTGAACCCCAGAATAAAGGTCTGTTAGTTACACTCGATGAACTTGATTTTGTTAATTGGTGTTTATCTGGGCAAGGAAATGGTTGATAGAAAAGAATGAGTTGTTGCAAAATATCTTCAAAATCAACATCTGCTCCCGACTCTTGATGATTTCTTGAAACACACTGCAGCCTCAACCCATTGTAAGTAATATATAAAGTGAGGCACTAAACCATTAAGACTATTTGGATGGATTCTTAATTCATTTTCAGTTTTATAAGCACAGTGGTTCCTTTCATCTTCTTTTCTGACATTTTTACAACCATAATTTCTTTGGAAAATCTACAAGCTGTATTTTTAAAAAAGGCAATAAGTATAATCAGTTTGTAATTTTGTGTGTTTAGAGTTATTAGCGTGCATCTGTGGTGCACTGGGACCCCACAAACCTCCACGGAGGCACAGGGGTGATTTGTAATCATTTTAAGAATGTACTTGATGTGATTTCCATAGAGGCTCTGGATGCTGTCTGAGTACTCCCTCATAAAAGAAGGGGAATATTGGAAATTGAATGTTGAGGACCCTTCTCCATTAGAGTGGTCAGGGTGAATGCTTTGGGAGTGAAAAGCTAAAATTCTGCATGTGTGTGTGTGTCTGTGTGTGTGTGTGTGTGTGTGTGTGTGTGTGAGTACAAGAGAGAAAGGCTAATCTCTTTTTAATGAACATGTTGTTCAGGGCAATAGCAGGTAAACTCATACGTTCCCATGCCTTGTAAAGACTTGTTACAGTAGATTAAACATGCTTTTAATTTGTCCACTGAGGGAAGTGATGCATATAATCACTACTGAGATGTCTGACTGTATTTGAATTAGGACTTTAATTGATGGTGATCTAAATATTTAAACCCTCATATGAACCACAATGATCCTTCTCAGTGAGAAATAAAACATTTTTACCATTTAGCAGCGACTGAACAGCATAACCATTAAATTAACTTATTTCCTTATTTTTTAGTTACAGTAAGTGATAATATATTTGTATTCAACAGGCTTTAATATATATATATAATGAGTTCTATATAGTATTTAACATGCTTAAATATGATCAAAACCTTTACACTGAGATCAGTTTTCTTCATCAGGTTAACAGTATTGTATTGTGAAGTCTGATTTCTGCTACATTTTGTCTGCTCACACATTATTTAAAGTGTGAAGATCTATATACTTTGTCTATTTTAAGCTTGGGTTAAAACCATAAAGTGAATCAAAATTGAAATGTGCCTTGTTCAATATATTTGTTTAGCAGAAACTATGCTGAGAACCTTGAGCAGCATCATCATGTCAATGCCTGAGCTGAACAGCTGAAATTACACTTTATGTCCACAATTTACATATTTCACATATTCTTTTACTTATGCCTGTTACACTCACACTGATCTTGTGTGTTTGCAGCCAAGCCCATCAGTCTGGTGGAGCGCTGCTGGTGTCGTTCCACCCTCAACACGGTTCCTCAGCGGTCCATCAAAGAGCTCAAGTTTCTCCACACACCCAACTGCCCCTTCCAAGTCATGTAAGTCAATGAGTCCAAAATTATGGTCGCAATTAACTTGAAGAAATGTGTTTTGCTGATGTCAATGTCGGATGATTATTTGAATGATGACTCACTTATATATGCATATAGATTTCCTCACATAGATTCATTTGCAGTGCTTCAGGAAGCAAACAGTGAAGTAAACAATTGTCATGAGTTTCACATCAGAGCTGCTTTTCAAAGTGAAGTCAAGCTTCTGGTATTTTGCAGTCAGTTTGGCCAATTTCCTAGCTATGCAAAAATATAATGCCGCAAAGACCATGGCCAATCTCCATAAACAAAAGGTTCATCCAGCTGGTCAGACTCACTAACAAATGAAATCTTTGTTTTAACTGGATGCTCACGCATAAGTATGAAATAGTGTGCTGGCTGGTCTGTGGCTGATCCTCATTGGGTGAAGTGCTCTGCTGGACATGAAGCCTCTTCGATTACGTGGCTGAATGCAGCAGCACTTGAAAACATCCTGAAGCCTTGTGTGTTGAAATCAGTTGTTGAGTTTTATTTAAACTACCAGAAGTAGCGGTAATGTAATATGATGACTGCAACGTGACGAGTGGGATCTATCTGATCCCATCATACGGTATTTGATATCTTTACCGTACGAGTGAGTGTGCTCTCTCACCCTGGACGTCTGTATGGTGACATGCAGAGAAAAAGTGAATGTGGGTGCAGGGAACCTTTATGAACATAATGAGTGGTGATGTACTAAATGATGACAATAACAGGAACACTGCAAGAACACTAAAGGAGTATTCACAGGAATAATTATCCACATGTATCCAATGGCAACTAAAATATTTCATATATTAGAACATTTATTTAGTAAAACACACTCACACATATGCACACATACATTGTATAATAAAGGATTTAAGGACAGAGATTGTCAATAATCAGCAGTTTTATCTGTCAATCAAACAACACCATAAAAATGCAGAGAAAATAGCAGTTATGCAAAAATCATATATTCAAATCCACTAAAATAATGTCCTAAAAAAAGACATATTTGCATCGTTAGCTGATTTGTAGTCTACCTGAGCCGCCCTTTTTTGAGCCTCTTTCTGTTAAAACGTAGATTATTGTGCTGATATCTTTTTCTGATCTAATCTATTATCGAATCTATTTAATTAATCGAATCGTCTTTATTAAACTGTTATTAATAGCGCCACAATTTTGATATCTGTCACGAGACATATTCTTGTCTATATGTTATAGGCCTAGTCCTTGATTTTTTTCCCTTTCATGTTTACTCATTCCCCTCACTTTCCCTCCTATTTGGCATAAAATATAAAATATCAACGCATGAATGAAAGCGATTGAGAGTAGATGTGTGAAGTATAGTGTGAATATCCCTCTATTCTTTCCTGAATGAGCGGCCTGAGTTTAAAACAACACGATATACTCAGAAAGAGGAAAGCGGTGACGGCCAGAGCTCAAGGGGGCCATTTATGTTTTACAAAGGAAGCAATAATTAAGGGTCAAAGTGATTACCTTTGTGTTTCTGCTGACCCCCCGTGTCCCTTATCCATTCTTTTTTTTTTTTAATTTCCCGCCTCATGCGCAGTAAATTGAGTATAATGTCACTGGTCTGGAACACATTAACTAAAAAGCCTCATTCATTTGTTTGCTATAGAAAACGGGATAGCAGAAGCCTCACAGCCAAAAGGCTAAAAGGCTGTGGGGCTTCTGCCAAGAAGGAGCGGGGGCTGGTGACTGTTGGAAGGGGTGACTGAATGGCAAAAGGTCAGAGAGGACACGCAGCGCTCCGGCCAGGCCACAAACTCCCCCTAACCTCCTTCCAGAAAACTGCCAGAGGAGTCAAGAAGTCATTTAGACGAGGAGGCCGCAGAGCCACAGGAGGGAAATGCACAGCGCTGCTCTGATATCTCTATTGAGGCAGATGAAAGGGAGCCAGTAACACTATACCGCCTTTGCCCCCCAATCCCCAACCCCCCAGTGTCCCACTGTGTGCCCCCATCCCACCCCCCCACCCGTCCCAGCATGCTGTTGGTATTAACTTGCTGTGAAGTAATTACTACCTGCTGGTTGTGGAACTCCGGCCCTCAAATTCCAGCCAAGTCAATTAGGGTTTAGGCTCTCAGTTGGTCGGCCAGACAAGCAGACAGATAAACAGGATGAAGGGAGACACATCAAAACAGCAGAGAGCTCCCGAGCGGATGAGCTGACCACCCCTAATAAAATAAAAGAGGAGGGGAAGAAGGCGACATCCCAAGAGGAAAAGCAAACACAGATCCAGTTACTTAGCTGTTTGGCCTGCTGACTCACATGTTAGTTTGAGGGATTTGAGGCTGATGCTTGGATTGATGCTCCTGAGCTACTCTTTTAAGTTCAGAGGCCATTTGCTCATTTGCTCGTGTGTGTGCGTATCTAAATGAGGTGAGGAATTGGGGAGGTGGCATATTAAAGGTTCAGAAAGCAGTTTGAGGTGGAGAGGAATGTGTTTAAATTTGCAGAGTTGTGTGATGGAGAGATGGAGGGAGGAGAAAGAGGAGCAGTGAGGCGCTACACCTCTAAGTTGTTAACTCTCATACATGACCTTTTGCCGCCGAGGTGTGAGATCCACATGTTTGGAGGGGGGGGGGGGGGGGGGGATGGCCCAGCGCCAAGAGGGTCTTAAGAAGGTTTAGCCCCCTCTGTTCAAGCTATATGTATCTATAGAAAAATAGCAAAGACAATAAACTTATTGGCCGAGATACCTTTGGCATCGTTTATTTCAGAATAATGGATAGCGTTGCTGTTGTTTCAGAACCACGGACAGTGCTGTTTATTGTGTGTAAGAGGTGCGAGTGCCACATGAAATGATAAAAAAAAAAAAATTTTAAAAGCTGCTGCTGATTTTGACAGAGAATCATTCATTTATTCAAAAAATATCCTTATGTGAGTGCTCTGATTGTGTATGTATTCTTTGATTTTGAAAAAGTAGCCTTATGTTGTTGTTATTTAGCCTTTCTGAGGCTATTGCATGTTTAAATCAATCTTTTTTTTTTTTTAATGAAAAAAACTGCCCCCTTGCAATTTTTAACGGCCTCCTCAGTCACTTCATCCTGCCGCCAGGCCTGTGCAAGATCCCGCTGGATGCTCCCCCCCCCCCACTCGCCCCACCGCATCTGAAACTTGACCAGCTGTGTCAGTACAAATCCTCTCCTAAATATTTGGCGCAGACACCACTCGCACTCTCCGTAAACCGCAACACAGTTCATCATTAACTGGAATCATTCTGACGTCCCAGCAGCTCCTGCTTCAGTCTTACAGAGCGTATAATACCCATCCTCACCAACAAACACAATCAATCGACTGCTGAGGCATAAAATCTCAATTTTCTCCAAGCATGGAGGAGAATTCATATTTTCACATGTTAAAATAAATAACACTCAACACACAAAATGGTAGTGTTTGTTTAGTTTTGAAAAAAGGAGAAAAAAAGGACAATTTCAAAATTCACACTCAGCAGGGGCAACAAAAAATAACATTTTCTTTCATGAATTTAACCTTTCTTTAACCAGGAATGTCTCACTGAGTTTAAATAAAACATTTTCAAGGGTAATAAAACTGAAATAACACTGAATTAAAGACAAAGAATATAAAAAACAGACAGACAGATTACACAAAATATGCCACAAATCAGAATTAAATAGAAATGCAATCATTAATAAAATTTCTAATGCACACATGTAAAAGATTTAATCCCAGAAACAACCTAAATATCCCATTAAAACAACCTACTGAGATAATAGTGATAGTGATTTAAACAGGCTTTCTTTTATAAATACATATTACAGATAAACTCTCTTACTCATAAAAACTTTAGCTGTTTTCCAGTGTCCTAAAAGAATTGTTACACCTTTTGATGTGTAAAATGAGTTTTATCCCATAATAATTAACCTAATTTAAGACAACATCAATGTTCACTCTTTAAAATGCCTTCCCCGGATACAAAGTCAACATCGAACTGTGAGTTGAGCTGTTTTGTGTGCAGCGTTTAGACAGCTTTACAAGGTACAGTAGAGTGTGATCCGTGTTGTGTGCCTTCCTTCCAGCTGTGCCTGAGTGGAAACAGAGAGCTGTGATTTTTCACCGCTGACTGGAGGGTGACAGCCTGTTATGTGCAGTAATCCTCTGTTTTTTTCAGCTTGGATGTGTTATAGGATGTGCTGAAGTTTTTAGAGCTTAGCTGAGGTGTTTCTGAGCTCAGCCTTCATAAACACTATCAAATATTATCCTGACATATTGTGGTCGTTTCAGCTGTGCCGTGCCATAAATGTAGGAGATATTTTTATTTTATGTTATAATTATAATAATTTTGGTGTCTTTTTATCTGAGATAATGCAGGTTAGTTAATGTTAAATTAAGCAGCCACAGTGAGATCTTTAACTCTTGGCATTAGGGTGACAGTTTGTTAGAAGCAGTAATCCTCTGGTTTTAACTGAGATGTGTTTTAAGATGTTCCGGAGGTTTTGGAGATTAACTTACTATTATTGAAATGTGCTTTCAAAAAAAAAAAGAGAAAAAAAAGGATGTTATTGTGATTTATTAGCTACAGATAAAATTAAAGACATATACAGTAGGTACATCATTCTTAATACAGCATTTTGAGAGCTCCTCCCAACGTAATCTTTATAGTGCTTTAGGGAATTATAAATGTTGCTTATGGCGTCTTTAAGTTTAAAGGAGCATACCAGTGGTTTTGCATGTCTATGTTTACCAATAGAACCAACTAAGGAACTTAAATGAGCATCTTTAAGGATCAGTGTTAATTAAAATGCCAGTTGAGGTTACTGAGAGGTCATGTTACAGTTTGGTTGACCACACAGCTAATAAAGTAGATAGCATCTCTAACTGTACACCACCACCGGATGCTCGGCTACAAAGGAAGCCCAGAGGTGAAAATGCTCTCTAGTGCATATCCTTGAACCTGATTTATTACATGTGAGTTTGGATTAGACTCAAATACTCTTTTTTGTATCCCTGCTCCTCTTGCCCCTGCTATTATTTATAGGTGAAAATAAAAAGCATTAATACAAAGTGGGGAGTGTAAAAAAAAAAAAAAAAGCCTGTGTTGCAAAATGGGATTATCCTGTTTTGACAGTACAACTCATCCTGTGATTACAAAGTCGAGACATTTTAGAAAAATTACAGAGAATGTGGCGTCTAATCCGTCAAATTCTGCTTTTTTTTTCTCCAACAGTGCCAAACTGAAGAGCAACAGGGAAGTTTGCATCAACCCAGAGACCAAGTGGCTGCAGCAGTACTTAAAGAACGCCATTAACAAGTAAGAAAAAAACTCTCCCTCTCTCTGAGCAGACACAAGCATTGCTGACAAGGACAGAAATGAAATACAGCATTCTTCTCAGCTGAGTTTAGAGCTTGCAAAGAAGAAATAAACCACGGTTAAATGTGGCCATTTCTCAGCGTCTTGCTGACAATTACTCTCTGATATCGTTGACTTGGTTGATGTAAGAAGCTGAGTTATCATCTGTGAAATTATTAGCATCAAGTAAGAATGGTGATAAATCTGCCACTGGTATCTCTGCTTCCTTCTTTCTCACAACCATATGTCTGAGACTTCAGCCGAGACTGCAAGAGAACCAAACGCATCATTGAGTTCATCATTTTTTACCCTCTCAGCTCACTCACAATAATTAATGCACCTAAACACAAACTGTGTTTTTAACATGACTTTTTTAAAGGCATTTTGCACATAATTATCATCACTAGTTGCACATAATGCACAGAGTTGTCGTGGTTTAAGAGCAGCACTGTGAGAGAAAAACGTTCATGATAAAAAAAACTGCAGCAGCTCCCTCAGTTTTTAATGAGCTATGCAGTTAAAATGTGCCCATTCCCCATTTAAAAAAAAATGTTCCCAGTATATCTGGCCGTGATTATCGCCAGGCTGCATGTCTGCTTCTTAAAACACCATAAACACTTAAAGTGCACAATGTGAATACAAACAATAAAGCAATTTATGAGGATTTACAAGATATTGTTAATTGCCTCAGTATGAATACATCATTTTAAGAAAATGCTGCAGTTCTGGTGTTGGAGTTATCACAGTTCATTAAAGCCAATTGTTGCCTCCTGAAACCTCAACCTCTAATATTCAGAATACTGGAAGTGTCTCAACACCTACTGTATATGAGAATCAAGTATTCAGCAGAACATTTCCAGTGTTTCGGTTGAGAAGCAACCTTATTTTGAAGCTTTTCCACCAGGCATTTTGAGTGTAAAAATGTGTGAATGCATGAAAACGATTACAACTGTAGTTACAAGGTTCAACATGGGAACATTAAGTGTGTTAATATAAATGTGCTTGCACTTTATAGATGCTCATGATAGGAGTCATGAATTGAGTGAGAATAACTTTTAAAACTACACTTGTTCACACAAACTCCTGTTAGAACGAAGAGAAATTGGCCAACAAAATAGTAAATGTTGTGACCCTACAAATGTACCCTGTATGTTGCTTGCAAGAATGTGTATGTGTATACGTCATCACAGAGGAAATCACAACCTAAATTATTTTCATTTTAAACCTTTGTTTATAATTTTTTTTAGCATGGCCCTTCTTTGTCCTTTTTTCATGTTCAGTTACAGTTGCACATAAATTACATTTATCTAATGATGTTCACCTTTACTCTTCCTAAAGGCTTCCCAATATATTTTCAACAGTATGCATCATAAAAATCTTTTAATTAAGCTCATTCAAAATCCTTGTTGTACTGACAAACAAAACAAATTTAATTTGAGTCCAGATAACAAGGTTTCCAAAAATCCAAAAAGTTAGTGGAAATACTGGAAATATAAGGATTCAAGTGGTTAACTAAATGTTCAGTTGTTAGCCAGACTAACTATCATCGACTGACATTTGTGGGTTAAATTTAGCTCTTCAAACTGCAAGACATCCATCCATGTTTGTTTATAATCCATCATTAAACTGGATTAATGAAATCTTCCCCCTATCAATCTCTCTCCAGGGTGAAGAAATCCAGAAGACGCAACAACAAGAAGAACTAAAATCAGGGGATGTACGTCGTCAGGCATCCTCAGGTTGAACCTGTATACCTCCCTACCACTGCTCTGGATGTATGTAAACACGCTGTATGTACCCGTCCACCTTTCTGGACCGCTTGTGGAACCAGCACTTCACCGCCAATCTGTGCCATCCCCAGCACCGCCGCCGGGCCCTCTGGACGGCCACGCAGTCAACCCTCCACGTTAGCACCAAGTGCAATTACACCTCGCCCCTGGGAATGATGGGACACATGTTGATGTCAAATATAAGAGTGTGAGTGCTGGGTGATTGACACAAGAGAGAGAAAGTGTATTTGAATGTGCTTCACATGAACTAACTGTGTGTCTGTTTAAAGTATTTTCTTACTTCACGCAGCTATAAAGGGACCATTTGAGCTTTCTGTCTCACACACAAGGCTTTGTGGGTAGTGCCACCTTCACTTCATGTCAGATTAACTATAAATATGAGCTGCTGACTAAGAAATATATTCTCATTAGTCTCCTGGGAGGAATTATGACTGGGACTTTGTTGGAAAGTCCTTTTGATATATAGGCCAGACATTGTCATTTATATAGGCCAAGTAAAATGTATCAGTTATTCTCATTCAGATGAGAATAACTGATACTGATACAAAAGATGTAAGTTTTCCAGACTCAAATGTAAAAGCCTCTTCTGATAGGAAGTGAACGTGGCATTACTCCAGGACGGAGGCGTCATGGGACAATTCTTGCATTGTCTTGAAGCTGACTGCACCATCAGGAACTAAACAGAAGCTCACACAAACTACTAAGAAACAAGCACTGATCTTATGGTGCTATATATTCAGTATAATGGGTTTATATTAATGGATTTCACTGTTTATTTTATGCAAGATCTAAGAAGGGTTGTTGTGACTCAGTGTCTTGAATTCTGTTTTTGCCAGTCAGAAAACAAGAGAATCATCAGTTTGCAAAACGATGCTGTTGTTGGATATAAAAAAACAAAATATAAAGCTGATGTTAAGTTAAGGCCATACTGTACTGAAAATGGAATGAAACACTTATCAATGCAGCTTTTTATTGACTGAACATATCAGTAAATAGAGACCAAATATTTATTCAGTAAGACACTCAACTTAAAGAAACCTGTGAACTTCAAAAAACATAACTTTGTAACATAATTCCTTGGATCGTTTGACTTGTTGGAAGTAGTTTTTTACAGCTTATCAAAGGGACTGGGTAAATATATATCAAAATAACAGAGCAATTAAACTGCAGTATTTTCATACCAACACCTGTCCTTGGTAGGAATGAAAAGCTAATAAATTGTGACAGAAAACAGCTGACTGACAAACGTCACAAAGGGAATGTTCAGTTCATGGTGGCAAAAAGAAAGTTTCATGATCCTTTTTTTATATATATATATATATATATATACAGTATATATATATATTTGAGCCACTTTATTATCAAATGTGTATTTTAAATGTAATTGTTTTATTTTTATATTGTGTATAATCTTACTAAATGCTTTTTTAATGCAACATAAAGTAGGTGGTAGCTACTAAATGAAGGCTATTCCATAAAGTGCAAGAAACAGTATTAAATTTTCATTTTTAAGGTTTCATGCAATATTTTACACATGTAATTTGTAATGATTTGTTTGCAAATGTGATGCAACACAGTATGCAATACATCCCTCCTCCAAAGATCAGTTTTTGTTTTTTTTTATAATTTTGCTAAAAAAAACAAAAAACAAAACAAATGAAATACTGTCCTCCTGTTTTCTTGTTCTCTCCATTGTATTTCCTTATCAGTCAATCTGTGAAGTACCATGCATGAACTGAATAAAATCTGCCCAACACATAGTGATTGAAAACAACATCTGTTGTCATTGAGTCGTTACAAGAGTCAGGAACCGTTCAGCTCAGCTCACAAGTCGTCCCTGTCAAACACATGATTTGCTTTTTTTAAAGTTTTACTGAGGTTGATGTATGATGTGTCAATAAAGCAACTGAGCCAAAACAGAACAAAACCTTTGAGTTCAGATTCAAGCGACCAACATGTGCTTTCAATTTGAACACTCCCAGCACCCCACGGGCTTTCTTTTCAATTTCACTCAACCGCCGCCAATGCCGCTAAATTAGGGCCTTTTTTCCCCTTAAAATTGTTATGGAAGTCCTGGTGGTCATTGTTAGGTTCTTTGTTTTGTTTTGTTTTACATGGTCTGTTTGCCGACTGCCTGGTTAATGGTGATAATCCTATCAATTCACAGCTGTAGTGCAATAATCCTGTAAGTGTAATTCATTTCCCATTAATGTAATACAAGTTAATGGCCATTAATTTTATATGATTATACTAATTTGTTTAAACACATTACTAAATATACTGAAAGTGTTCTGATATCTAATGATAAACTTCTAATTTTATCCATTATGAGAGTTCATTCAAAGCACCATCCACTCCTAAATTTGCTTATGAATTAATTGTTTATTAATTTGTTACTTCTGAGAGTTCAACCTTCTTGTTGTATCATGTGATAATTATGGCAATTACAGTAAAACATTATTACCATTTCCCATTAAATAAATTAATGGGATATGTATTTACTACACTGTTAAGAGCGTTTTTTTCATTAATGATTTATGTTAATATTTAGTTTTCTTAAACAGAATTAAAGTGCATTTATATTTAACCCTTGCAGCGCCACTCTATTGTTCCTGTAGAGAACATTTAGCATGATCAACTTGTGTCTGCCAAACACCTTTATCATCAGGCGTACATGCCACTGGACCTTTTACAGACAATGTTCGGAAAGTATGTTCCCGACTAAATATTCACAACAATTTGACATGTCAAAACACATTCAGGTTCATCACATTTACCAGCTACTAGTGTGTCGATAAATTAGTCAAAGTTGGGTGCATGTGTTCTACTTTGGACCCCGAGACAATGTGAAATAATTTTATGTCTTTTGAGGCAGCTTTTGACACATTTCCTTCGTATACCTGATATGGATTACTTTCACTGAATGTAAACCAAGAGGCAATATTTTACCTATGATACTCAAACTTTTTACAATAAAGTCCTATGAAATAAAATCACTTGTACATGTCTTTATTTATTATTATTGTTTATTTTAGAGGGGGAGATTTTTTATATCATAAATTATCTGTCAAACATGGAGTTTGTTTTTATTTATTTAAAGCTACATATGGTGATTTTTGACCAGAAAAATTCCAACACAAATTTACAGAAACAAAAACCAAACCAGTTTATCAAGTTGTTACCGCTAACCTATTAGCAAGCAAACGCCTAATTACATACTTATTTGAATTCATGTTTCTGCCCAATCAACTCAATTCCAACATTCACTCTCCTTTCAGCTTTGATTTGTTCCACAAACTCCTGAGGAAAATACCCAGGTCTTAGCCTGTTGGATGATATTCCACTTTCTTCACGAGTCACTTGTTTATTTTGGCTCTTGTTCATTTAGTGCTGGGTGGGTAGCGTACACAGTTAGTTAGTCTAAAAACAGATGGATACAGTTTTATGTGGGTGGTTGGTGAAAGCCACAAGACTCAACCGCACAGTCTATGTGGATGTTTGAAAAAAAAAAGTTAAAAAAAGGTACAAGATTCATAGCTGCTGAGTCAGGCAGTGGTTTTGACACTGTGAGAGGCCCTTTGACGTTACAAGGTTTAATGTTAACATCAAAATATCTGTTGATGCAGTTTTGCCTGGCAGAAGTCTCTAGACAGGTTGAGAAATTTCTCTCTTTCAAGAACTGTCATGAGGAGTTACTTACTCACTTTGATGGTAATAAAAACTGTCTGTGCCACACCTCTGACAGGTGGGATAAGTTCTACTACAGACCATGCAACCTCACTGTCCACAGGGTGAAATAAAACCAGACTTGCTTCTGGAGGTTCACCAAAATAAACCAGCTGAAACAAAAAGCATCACCAGGCCAAAACCTCACACAAACAGTTGTGCATTGCATTGGAACAACCACTTTGAGGCTCAATGAAAAATTCAACGAGGCTATCACTTAACATTTTCCACCTTAGAATTGAAACCTATTCAGAAAACCTCTTTCCAGTGTACGGGTAAAGAGGAAAGGCACATGTAATGCCCATTAACATCCCTGTCTGATATTTTAACACCTGAGGTTTCCAAAGTATTCATTTGTGCTGGTTCATTACTTGTGCTCAGCACCAGGGAGTCCATTTGGCTTTACAAAGCTGTCAACTCTAATAAAGTGGAACCATGTAGAGCGGATTAATTTCATGGTACAGCTCTCTCCTCTGACCTGTGTGTAGATACATACGAGGAACATGAGACATGGTTTGGATGTGGACCAAGAGGTTTAGAGGGTCAGAGTTGGATGTTTGGGCCTTTTGGGCACATTCAAAAATGATTATGGGATTTCTACACTGTGCTTACTCAGCTGAGACCCGTTCATGATGGAGGTGGCAGACACATGTACAGAATGTTTATTAATATGTGTTTTAACTGACACAATGCTGCTCTCATCCAGCTCAGCTGAGGAATTTGTAGTCTTTTACAACAGGAAAGAAAAACCAACCAAACACAGAGAGGCCTTGGGTCAGTGTGTGAAATGTTCTTAATAAAGTTAGATAAAACATAACAAGCCAGTTGTGTGTAATAAAATGTGTCCAGTGGGCCAATTAGAACTCCAATCAGGCATACACTGTCCAACTGAGTCTAGTAAAAGCACAGATTGATGAAGACACATATCAACAGAAAAAGCAAACCAGTAAATTTTGACCTAAATGGCACAGGACAACTGGACCTCACACACAGTTCAAGGAGACTGTGAAGGATATGAGATGGAGTGCACGGCACTCTGCACACTTATTACATAGTAGGTCATACACCCCCCTTGGAAGTTTTTAAGTTTTATTGTTTTACAACATTGAATCAAATTATATTTAATGTGAGACAGAAAAAGAGCCTTGAATGTGTCTATAAAGTGATCTAAATTAACTGCAAATACAAAATCTTCAGGATGAAAGTCATCACTGGTGCAGCTAATTGGTTTAAGAAGTCACGTAATTAGTTAAATAGAGATCACCGGTGTGTTGTCAAGGATGATCAAAAACATGTGTTTCTACTGTAATCATACAGTAGAAACACATGTTTTTGGAAGGCCCAACTTTTTCTGAGTAAATAATAACCTACACCATGAAGATTAAATCTATCACTATAGATCTCACCTTGACATTAAATGATCTTTCTCTGTTGATCAGTGTCAAAAAGGCCCTATTAAATCTACTTTGATTCAATGTTGTAAGACATTAAAACATAAATATTTTTTATAGGCACTGCGTAGCAGATGCATTGGTCTGAATGGTGAAGCAGAAACTCTTTAGGCTGCATTATCATCCAAGTTTTATAAAAGTCTTAAAGTTATCTTTAAAAAAAAGTTCAATGACTTTTATTGACTTAGACTTTTTAAGTCTAAAATATTTTCTATATATGATTGTAGCCATATAATGGTATTTATTGTATGTATTTATTAGTGTAGATTCTGTCTTACTTTCTCTTTGAGGATCAATAAAGTATCATATAAGGCTAATCATTCATTGTACCTTTGACATATCAGAACACAGTGCCATGATGAGGACAATAGACTTTTTAACATATGTAAATGAAATAAATAAGGAGTATGGATAAGTGGATTTAGAACAAAAAAAAAAGTATGCTCTAGCAAAAGGGGGAATCTGTAAATAAAGCATACTATTCTGTGTCTATTTGGGGATCTGTCTATTTGCTGCAAATTAATTCACCTCATTAGATTGGTTGTGTATCAGATCTGACTACATAAAGGAGTCTTCTGATAAACATATACAGGTGGTCTAGTTTGGCTGCCGGTGTAACATTTTAACACCAGAACACTGTGGCATCGCATTTAGTCAAAAACTGAACTTGTGTTAATCACTTAATAATCAATTAAACGGAAAAGCCTATGATTGACAAAATAGAAAATACAATTAAAAGATAGTTTATAGGGAGGCAGAAAAATGCCGCATTTCCTCAAATAAAAGATGGTAGTGAATTAAAAGTTGGGTCCAATAACAGCCGGTGGCATGGATGACAAATACAAATGAAGACCAGGCCAGGGAAAACCCAAGGGTGGATAAACTCCTGGAGCGTGTCATATAATGTGCATGCCAGTTAAGCATAAAAAGTAGTTACCTAGATGTAACTCCAGTGCTCCAGCCAACTGTCAAGAGAGGGGAGGGGGACGGAGGATTTAAATACGGGGATAACGGCGCATATTTTAATAATAATGACAGCAGTAACACTCGTGAGCATGGGTAACCAGGGTAACCAGGGTAACTTGGCTAAGCCAGTGAGCATACATCCATGAGCGTGTCTCTACAGCTAAGTGGTGCACTGCCAAAATGTTCCGGGTGAAACTCAAGCACTAAAATTATTGTTCCGCACATCAGAGTAAGTGGATTACCGGTAATACAGTAACAAAAATTTAACAGAGCAATCAGAAGCAGACCAAACAAGACTTCATGCTAAAATATGAGCAAACATACTCATCAAACAGAGGGAATTAGAATTAAAGGCCTCTCTTTACTATAAGCCTGCTTCCAATAAAGGACTGGTACCCTCTGCAGTTGAGCAGAGGGTGCCAACCACTATCAAGCCCTGGCCACTGTTTGAGAAAATACAGTATTACATTATAGATCCACATTCAAGGAATGTAAAAATGCAAGTGGGTGTGGTGACTTTAAACTTGAAACTCTACTGTTTGCTTATTCTGCTTTGGCACCTGCAGTGAATATGATGGTCATCTAATCACTGGAACTGTAAAGAGATATTTCCTGTGAATCTCCTCTCAGCTTGAATCAAGCAGTAATCACATGGAAACAGAACTGCTTTGCTCAGCACACAGCAGCCTTCAAATCAAATCACCTGAGACAGAAGACATAACCAGGTTGGACAACAAACTGCGCGGGTGATTTGGTCCTGGAGGTTGTGGGTAATCCGGTGTGATTTGAGGCTCTTGACTGTACATCTTTGAACAACTTAATACGCAGCCGGCTGAATGGAAGTTAATAGGAAACATGTTGGCTGCAAAACCACATGGGACAGTCTTGTATGTGTGTGTGCGTGTGTGTGCGCGTGTGTGTCGGTGGGATAGGTTAAGAATCTGAGAGCAATTCTTTCAGTTTCCTGAAGAAACTCACAGTATGAAAACAAAGCCAGAGGAAGAAGATACTAACATGATGTTTCCTGCTCAGGACATGTGGACATGAACCTGATGTGGAAAGAGAAAGTCAACATGAACACACACACACATGCACACACACAGACATGGCTTAGGAGGCAGAGTGTGTCACCAATTAGTTGGAGAGTTGGTGGTTCAATTCCTTGCGCACACTAATCACACGCTAATCCCTATTTGCTTCCCATGTCAACTCACCACATGTTCAGTGCAGTCCATTTACAAAACTTGAGAAAAACTAATATACAAAGCTGTGAGAACTGAACAGCCTCAAACACATGCAGGAATATGTTGTCAGCCATTTGGTATGGATGTAAAATTTATGCTTAGAAGGAAAATTGGAATAAGCAGTCACACACAAAAGCAAGCACATGCATATAAAGTTGTGACTTTCAAAATATAAATATAATATCTAATTTACAAGAGACAATTTTCAATTTTAATCCTAATTTTAAATAAAAATGTTGGTGTTCAGCTGTGGTCAAACTTAAATTTGGCACAATGTGTTCACACACATCAGCGCAGGCTGTTGTAGTTATGTTTTTTCCTGTTGATGTCACTTTTTTTGCTTATGAAAATACACAGAAACATATGTGACTGTAGCAGACAGCACAACTGGCTAACCTCACCTACGAGGTAATTAAATAGGTATTTATGTAGTGCTTTTATAGAAAAGCGCTTTATGAGTTTGGCCTGGTTATCAAGTGCTTGCCCAAAGAACAGGAATAGCTGAGGATAACACCAACAACCCTGAGATAAAGGGACAACCTGCTCTTCCTCCTGAGCCTCAGCTGCTGCAGCGTTGATCACTCAGTGATCTCTTCATTCACAGGCGCTCGAGCCCCTCAACGCCCTGACTGTGTGGTGACCCCTCCACACACATGCAAGCCATAGTAACCCCCCTTAGATAAGCACCTCCAGGCCCAAACACATGAACTATCAACAATCACCATCAACAAACACAGGGTCAAAAAGACAAACAAGGTTTGAGGTGCGTACAGCGATCACTCTTTTTTTGGGGGGGAGTGAAAGGCATTGTGGGGGAGAGAAATAAGGATGAAAGAGTTCACAGTTCCTGCCGCTACAGAAACCACATATCCCACAAGACATTTCTTCTCTATCAAACCGACAGGCATTATCGTAAACAGCTCCAGGGGGTTTTGGAATGTCCTCAGATCCATCATGGCCAAGTGTTCAATGTTTCCCTAACCTCACAGTGGAGAAAAGGGTCACGGTCATCGCTATTGGAAACAGGTTGATCACTGTTTCCATATAGGCAAATCCCATATGTTTGAATGAAAGACAAGCAAGAGCAGAGAGGGGGAAGAAGGAGAGAAAAAGATAAATATCAGCAATGAGTCCCAATTGTTCCATAGCTGATAATAGGATGTAATGCATCTTAGTTTATTAGCATATTCTGAAAAAAGTCTGAGCAAGAATGAGGCTGAGGAAGAGGAGAAACAAACGGATGTCATTATTCACGGCTCATTCTGGAAGACATCACGTACAAAAGGCACACAATGATCCCCGTTTAATGAGTCATTCCACTGTGCAGCAGGACGAAGCAGACTGTGTCTTTGTTGCCTGGTTATCAGACGCCTCTGTTGGCATGTAACAGACAAGCATCATTAACTTAGTGGAGAGTTGACTTCTCAACTATTTCCTTTTGTAAGGAAGTCATGTCCTGCAGGCAATTATCACTGAACCACTCTGATTCCACTGCAAAAAGGTATCATCTGCGAGGGTTTAATAGAGCTGTTGATGAATACAAAAGAATGATTCAAATTTCAAGCATGGTCAATTTTGGAACAAACATCTCCATTAAGCAAACAAGCAGACCCACATTTTCCTCACAAGACAACAAATAACAAAGTAGAACTTGTATCTATTATGTAACAAATAACAAGTAACAAATACTACATATTACCAGTGGAACATCACTCAGTACATTTCCACAAAAGTACAAATTTGATGTATTTGTACTTGACTTGAGCATTTACATTTCATGCTACTTTATATTTTTACTTTTACCTTTCAGAGGGAAATATTGTACTTTTTACTCAACTACAGTCATTTGATATCTGCAGTTACTATTTAATTCACAGATCAGGATTTTACGTACAAAACATATGACATGCTTCAAAAATACGATGCACTATTACAGTTTAAACTACCCAGCAGTGACTAAAATAGCTCAGATTAGTTCCACCATGACCAACTACTAAATGCTAACTAGAAATTAATGTATCAGTAATAATAATCCAAAAACAGGCCTTTAATATATCATAGTGTAACACTCACAGGAGCCATTTTCTGCATTATGAGTACATCTACATTTGATACTTCTATTCAATTCAAGTTTACTGTCATTATACTTGCGTACAACAAAATATAGTCTTGTCATTCCAAGATAGTACAACCAACAAAAAATGTAGTTTTTTTATTTTGCTAATGTTATTTACATACTTTCACTTTAGTGACTTGTTCAATGCAGGGCTTTAACTTTAAATTAAGTATTTTTATATCATATGAAATATGACTTACAATAAAAAATATGATCACCATAAATGCTGAACAGAGAAATTCCTTAATCTGCATTTCAAACATGTTTTTCTTGTTTTTGTTTATATTTATACATGACATGAGAACTTTTACCAGTTTTAGGGATTAAAGCCTGACTGATATTAGATCAAACCTCTTGAGACATTTTTTATAGTGTAATCATTTCAGAGCCAGGCCTTTGAAAGAGACATTTCTCTGCACTCTGATGAACCACAGAGAGCAGAGTTCAAGCAAATCCGCCAACGTTTCACAACATCATAATTTGCTCTCCTGATCCTGCTTTCTCTCAGCTTCCTAATTGTTTACCATTACTCTGCGTGTATCATTGTATTCACTGTCTGATGTGTCATGTGTTTGAATTTTTTAACACATCTGTAACACTTTCTGGTGACAGAGGAGACGGTGTGAATTTTCTCCTTGGTGCTTTAGGAAGCTCTCCATCACTGGAGTTTCTGTGGGAGAGCAGACAAAACAAATCCTTTTTACCAAAGAATTCAATCTTTCAGCAGGTTTGAGGAATGATGAGTTGTTTTTAAGAATTTAATTGCAGTGGTATTTTGAAACATTTGGCTTTCCCCTTTATATATTATTCTGCATTCAAAACAGTATTTGCACAAGAAACTGCATCGGAAACATGTAATGTTTTCGTTTTTACAGGTACAACAAAATCATCAGATATTGCTTTGTGTAATTTAGAAACATTTTGTAATCAGAAAGCTTTTAGTGGTTTGGTCTCAAGTGAGATCTGGTTTAAAGCCAATGTAAATGAATGATAATGTTACCAAATGTGTCAGTTCCTGTAAAACCAGCAATCTGAGCAAGGTAACGACAAGCTTTTCCCATCTGCACAGTTTGTAAGGCTTTGGCCCAGAGTAGAGAACAAACAAGCTCCCAACATTTTCTTTTTCAGTAGGGTTACTTGAGTAAGCCATCAGATTATATTGGACTGGACTTTCCTGGCTGACCCTTGAGAGGTTAAGTTTTTCTCATACCCAGTATGAAGTCCAGATCATGAACTTTCTCTACTTGGGAAAAGGGCAAAGTGAAATCCTCATATGTGTTTCATAAGTCTGTGTCTCCTATGGCCTCATTTCATAGGTGTGATGTTAAATACGGTGTATGGACACATGGGCGGGACACAAACACCAAAGAAAGTGACCAAACACATATAACTAAACTTCTAGTCTCATTTGGACATTGCAGACATGGGAGACACTGTACAGAAATTCTCATGGCTCGGACAGGAGACAGGGTCACTCAGTGTGTTAGCCAAGAATTCAGACAAATCTTCAACCACTTATTCCTATGTGAACTTGAACCATAATTATGTAAATATAAATGAATAAATCTTACATGGATTCCTTTGGCATTACAGCTGTCTTCTGACTTGTTCCAAGAGAGGTAGCAGTAGCATCAAGTTAAGAGATCCAGGCTTATTAACTGTAAGGTCACCAGTTCAAATCCCCAGATGGGCTGAGAAATGTGGATGGGAAACATACTGACACTTTTCCATTTCCTCAACAACAATACTCTTAACCCCCATCTATTACAACAGAGCTGGTCAGTAGCCAAAATGTGTGTTGTACAGGGCAGCTTCCAGGTGTGCATGTGCTGAAATGAATGACCTGCAGGGATCACAAGAACATTTCTGTGATTTCATTTCTGTTCCAGCTCTATATTTTTATTTCTAGACTCCACTAGAGTAGTTTTGCATGATTCACAGTTCAAAAAGCTCCTTCTTTATCTTGTACTAGCCCGTTATGCAGACCCTCAGTTCAGCCTCTGTCTGAACAGGCCGTTTTAGCTCCTGTCCCTTTAAGGCCCGCCTCCCAATGCATCCACTCTGTTCTGATTGGCCATTTTCAGGAAGTGTGTCGAGGGGCTGCCGTATCAGGGTCATGTTGCTGTTGCTGTTGCATGTTGCTTTTAAATTACTAAATAATTGGAGACTTTTATTGCGAGGAATTTACAGGAAATGAAACGTGTTCCTCACCGAATTAGCAGAGCTTCGTTAGCGGCGCTAAAAACCAGTCGAAACAAAATATAAAACAAAAAACATATGGAGATATTTGGAGCTCTTTGTTCAGCAGATCAGTTAGAAATAATGCAGGGAGAGGCAGTACAAACAGAAACAGCCACAGTGATGATGATGTTTGATGAAGAGCTGCAGATAAACAGCACACCTCCAACAAGTAAACTACTCATTATACTTTGCTGTGCTGTGTAATGGAAAAACACTCACAGTGTGCCAGCTTTACTCAAGTCATGGCTCAGCATGATTACGCCCAAAACAATGGAAAAACATCATAATGTTAGTGGACCGGAGCACTGAACAGATGAACATATGTAGAAATCCATCAGGAACCGACGTCGGCTTGGGCTGAAAGTGTCACTTCTACGTACGTTTACCTCATTATTTTGACACTTTGGCCAGTTTAATATGAACATTCACCATTGTAACATTATATATGATTGAAAAGAAAAGCATAAAAGGTCCCCTTTAAGAAGCCCTGCAAAATGAATCTTTATGTGCTGTTGCATCTTCTATGATGTATTTAACAAAATAATTATTAATCATAGTGCCATTACAAAACGCTAAGGAGAACCACACACTCTACATTTTACATTTTAAAGCTTTTATTTGGGTTTATTGCCCAATGCTGTCACTTATTTGAGCCAAAATTCCAAATTTGAGCAAAGGAGAACAAGGGCAACTAGTGAAGTGGGATTAATATGCAGCAACAACGCATGCAGCCAAGAGTGACAGGCTGAGACATCTGTCAATCAAAAAACACACCTCCAAACATACCCTTAATTAAGTCTGTTTTTTGATAAAACTATATCTCTTAAAACTCATACTATGGCACTCATTGGAGATAACATAAGCTGTTGAAAGCCAAAAGAAGGCAACACAAACTTTTTTTGACAAGAGGTGGAAATCATGAATCACTTTGTTAATTCAAATCATTTCATTTGGTCCAGATTTGTAGTCACTGACTCTGTAGTTTGTTCACTTTTTTTGCATCACCATTCAAATGCACTTCAGAACATAGTTACCCAGATATGATGGCACTTCAGCGGTCCGCTCCTGTTCCCAGATCTGGACCACAAGCAAGCCGTATATCACCCAAGAACAAACCAGATAAACCAGACTGACCCACATCCAGAATATACATACCTGAGAGCACCGCATCTTTACCAAAAAAGGTCCACATGTGATTTGGGATATTTGGGCCATATTTGCTATTTTACATGTGGGCCGTTTCATGTTCACATCTGTTTTGTCCAGGCCAGAAGGCGGCCAGCGGTGCCGCATCATTGCCTGAAGTGGCCCACTTCAGTATGGTATCTGGGTGATGAAGTATCACCATTCGTATGGCCTGATGTACAGCGTTAATTTTGACTGTCTTCAGTTCAGTAGTGCAGCAAACCCAGCAACATGACACTTCAAGATCAAACTATCTCAACTCATTGTCTGTGGATTTCATCTCACACCATATAAAAGACTAGTGTCAATACACTTGGCAATTGGTTCTCCATCTACAGGGTTAAATCTCTATCTAAATATTCTCTGGTTGTCTTTTGACTTTACAGCAACAATGCAGAGGCACCTCCTTACATGGCAGCCAACAAATGTTAGCTAAAAATAAGAAAAGGGCATTTCCCTCTTTTGGCTTCACCCCATGTCAAAGAGAAGAGACATTTTCTCATGACTGATGGCTTGACAGTTTTATATTATAGACATTAAACTGACAACAAGTGAAATACATGGACCACTGGCCTAGTTAGCCAGCCTTGATTGATAACATGGAAATACCTCCCATGAGAAAAATTTGTTCACCAACGGACCCATTCAAAATACATAGCCACCCACATACAGTATGTACATGAACATACAGTTGTAAACACACAGCAGCCTCATTTTACAGTGTAATTTTGGGGTGCAGAGTTTATCAATTTGCAGGTAGTGGACAAATAAGCCAAAGTGCTCACTACGGGAGGGAAAGTACAATAAAACGCTACAATGAACAGGAACTGAGCCGTGACTCCCTTCTGCAGCGAGATAGGTCACATGATTTGACAGCCAGAGAGGGATGTCACATAGGTCGAAGGTTGTGGAACTACCTTGGGTGGCATAGTTTAGCTTTCCCCTGCAGAATCCTCCCTTAGGGAGCCATGAGGAGACTTATAATAGATGTGAATACGGCAAACACATGCTGAGCTCCGAGTACCCCGCTGTGACTTACGTCTAAGCACTATTCCCCTGTTAAACATCACACTGCACTGGGAAAGAGCTGATGAGAGATTTTGATGATGAGTGTATACATTTTATGGCAGGCACATATAGTCATGGGAGACTTGCAGGACATCTCCATGTTAATGTTAGGTTTAGTAGAGCTTTATTTTACATTTTATATCAATTTCCTAGAAATCTTTTGTTTAATTTTCAGGTATGTAATGGTTAAATTTTAGGACATTTTACAGAAAGGGTGGTGCAATTTAGTACAAATTATAAGAAAAAATTAAAGAAGTGTTAAGTTGGTTTATATTTGGGTTCATATGTAATTGTTAATTAGCAAAAATCCTGAATAAATTAGATTCTTAACAGCCACTTTGATATTTTCTTAATGATATTGTCCTTGCTCCTAAGTGTCTGTAATACTGGATGGAGTTAAGTCACTGAGTCCATTTAACTCTTCAATTATTTATACAGTGCTTTCAACAATACATGCTTACAACAAAGTACTTTTTAGAGAACACAGGACATAAACAAAACAATTATCATACAATCTCTCAGATATTGAATAGACATGAGGGGAGGGAGTCTGCAGGCGGGGTGAGGTTGGTCTAAAGGGGATTTCAGGAGGCCACAGGAGGCCACTAAACCAAAATAAAGCCTGTTGCTTTCCCCAACCCGTCAGTGCTTGCTCTGTCTTCATTAGATTGCCTGATAGCCACTTAGCTTATAAACAGCTGGTATATCCATAACTCGAAGCAAGGGCCGTCACTGGGGCTAGACAGAGACAGTATTAGACATGGCCCACTGTCGCCATATATAAAGCACTTTGATAAATTTTAGGGAGGACCAGATTAGGTTGGGAACAGCAAATAGAGATGTAAATCTGAATGAAAAATTAGAATTCAGGGTCTCGACTGCCTTAGCTACTAAAACAGTGCATTCTTTGTTGGAGAAATAAGGTCTTTTGAAGTTGAGATATGCATCAGAGTCGTGTGTAAGTTTGCATGGTGAGCAAAGATAGGATCTGGAAGTGTGTGAGTCCAATAAGTAATCTGTCCTCTTACTAAAATGGGACTCGCTGTGGAGTATTGTCCTCAGCTGATTATAATCATAAATCTTTTACTTCTACTGAAACATTCGAGATATATAATATTGTTCATACTGTTTAAATGATTCCATCTGTTTGTGTTGCTGTGCTTGTCACAAGCATCAATTATCAAGTTGCCAGTGGTTGAGTATTACATCTGGGAAGCATCAGTTGCAAATCCAGAGGTATTGTATTGGTCAAAGAGCCGGTGCAGTGAGATGACCATCAAGGGATGAATAGATGTCCAAGTTGTCCTAATCTTCAGATTTACTTGGGGGAGCATATCAGCAGAACTTTTAATAAAATGTACATAACCTTTAATCGACAGGGTAAAGCTGTTGTATCAAGAGTTGTTAAACATCAATATGTACCTCAAATGTGACACCTCAGGTACATTAACTATATATGTATATAAAAAAAATCAGAACATGTTTGAGCCAGTTGAGCCTCTTTCTATATTGGCAATGTTATTATGTTGTTTTCCATGTTTGTATTCCATAAATCTTTGTTTGTCCTAGAAAACACTGCACTGATTCCTGTTTTGTGTCATAAAGCAATATACACAAAGCAAGAATTATTGTCATGATTTTTCAGGAAATATGTATTGGCACACAATTTAAAATGCAGGAAAACTGTTGCCAATCTTATTCAATGATGTCCTCCAAACATTTTCAAGATTATTGAGAAACCTAACCTTTATTAGATAGGAGAGTACAGAGGCACACAGGTAACGAGGGGTGAGAGAGGGGTGTGACATACAACACAGGTCCCTGGCTGGGACGTTGCAGTAATAGTGGTGTTATGCATTATCATTTGGCTAAAAGGAGCTTCTTCAAACATGTTTGAAAACAGATAAAAATACTCTGATATGTTTTTCAACTGCCCAGTTAAATATTCCTAACATTACATCTACTCCTTCTCCCTCTTTGAGCAATATCTGTCTCTCAAAATCTATTAATATGTAAATAATGTTAATTTCTAAAGTTTAACTGCTGGATGCGAGATGTTGTTCTACTTCACTGAAATGTTCATTCCCATTCTTCTGTACACTGGAGGCTTCAACTTTGCACATCACACTTGTGTTTGTTGTATTTTGACCACGTTTGGCCTCCAAACTAGCTGTGATGTCACAAAATCATGCTCATATGTTAAAACTCAGATCTAAGGTGAGCACAGAGACACTTTCTTCCTTCAGCAGATGAATGTGAAAACAGCCCTCTAGGTCAAACTCTGCACATACATCATTCTGCACAGTGAAGCTCAAATATCAAAGTGAAGAAATAATAATTCAAATGTCTTAATAAGTACCAGCAGTGATCAGTTACTGGTGTTAAAATGCTACCACTATTAAAATACCACTGAACAACTTTTTCTAGCAGCAGCTTGTTTTCACCAGCGCTGCTTCCCAGGCCAATTACACAGTGATTCATGTGTTCTGGTATCTCAATTCAAAGCAAGGGGTCTTCAGACACTGGGGAGGTTAGATGTGTCTGTGTATACATGTATGCATGCGTGTGTGTGTTAAGCATATTACTGCCAACATGACAGGGCGTTTAGCCATATGTTGGGCGTCTGCCCAGGCCTCAGTGTCTCCCTTGATGGGTCTGTCAACAGAGCATGACTATTCACGCCACATGTTTATCTGTTGGCTATGGAGGGAGTGATCCCCTCCGAAGAGTGAACCCAGTGTTAAAACGTCATTAGTCTTGATTAGCTATCTCTGTAAATATTCATTTTAAAATGAGTAAAACCAAATGCTGCCATCTGCTCTGGCAACTGTTGACCACAAAAGTGAATCAAAACCTTAAATACAGAGCAAACTACTCGCAGGCTGTCTATACAAGAGACACACTGTAGTATGAATGGAGGGCCAGTGGGGGAAATTTTCTCAGGCTAGAGAAATAAAGGCATCATTGGCTGGTTAGCATCATTGTGGTTCAGATATAAACAAGAGGAAATGGTTTGGAAATTCTAACAAATCACCAAAGAGACAAAAAGTAGAGAGGATGAGTAAAAGATTGGTTGGTTGGATGTTAGAGACCACTTTTAGTTGGGGGTCCGAGCAGTTTCCTGCCTTGCATAATGGTAAACTCCATCCTGGGAATACTTCTACCAATAAGTTATACATACAAAGTTAATTTTAGATGCACTTTAAACAAAGGACAAATCAAAGATAGAGGTCAAATACCAAGCAGAGATTAAAATGAAGAGAAACAATAAAGGTACAGCAAAGTACACAAGAACACATGAGATAAGTTGGTGTGCTTTTGGACCATTTTTACCCACGGTCGTGCCATGCTGCTGTGCCAAAGTAAGTATGCACTCCTGACACAGGCCTTTCAAATAAATAGTTCAGCAAGCCAATTCAAACCTCTTAACATGTTAACAAGACAAGATCAATTATTTTATTACATCAAGTACAACATGATAAATGTTTAAATAGATTCCTTTGCTTTCTGGTTGTTATTACATGTATATGTATGCTATGTCAAATATAAGTACTAGTAAGAGAGTTTGGGGATAATTGCTGAATAAACTTAAGCTTTGACATAATGAGTTTTCTCAGACAGATTCCAAGTAGTGAGTGGTTTGGAGAGCAGCAAATTAAATGTGCCCTCACTTTAAGTGTTGTGAAACCCAAAGCCAACATTTCTCTCATTTTAAAATCAAAATGTGTCTAATAACATTGATATTCACATTAAACTTTACCGTATACCTACACGTGGGAAACCTTGAGTGTTGAATCTGGGGCAGCGAAACTGTGCACTTAAATTGACTCTCAAATATCATGAGCACTACTTTAACTTTGCTCTTCATGATCTCAAAACACTAAGGTTCACAAAAGCAGCCTTCTAATACAGCATCCTTTGTTCCTGCTTCTCCTGGGAGTGCTGCACCCTGCTAGTTAATGCAAAACCACTTTATTCAAACAAAGGGCTCATATCCACTGACGGCAGATACATCATGTCAATCCACCCCGGACACTGACGGAAAGATCTAAAAACTAAAGAGGGTCAAATTAAATTAAAATGCATTTGCTGAGGATTGTTCAGGGGAACTGGGGTGGTTATGTTGACGGTATGTAACACATGCTCTGCAGAAATGTATATTTGTCTTCATGTATAATGAGAGACCATGTAAGTAATTCATCATGGTGCATTCCTGTTAGCTGTATTTGTGATTGTTTTTGATTGAACTGACTGATGTAAGGTCACCTGAGGATTGGTGCTGGAGGGTGTAAAGCCTCAGGGAAAAGTTCTGTTCACTGTCAGCCACAGTGAAGACAGCAAAGCGCTCAAAGGCCAAAAAATGGCCTGTGGTGGTACCCAACGTTAGTATACTGGTCAGCCAGTAAGATAAATAATAGGAAGTTTAAGTCTGGAGCACAGCTTTGATTTTGAACTTCTTTATATTACTTTTAACACTATATGCAGCTCACGCCATATTGAGGTGTTCAGTACATGTGCAGCACATGTGTGAATCTGAATTGAACTGACTATTCTGAATCATCATTATTACTGAACAATCAGTTTCTTTTAGCAGTGGAGCTCCCCACTGGTGACTAAGAGCGCTGTGGTCAGTTCAGCCATGATACACAGTCTTTTATTCTTTGTTAAAAGGTTATTAAAAGTCCACTAAAGCCACACAAAAGATATAATGTGATAACCGTTGAAAATAGTTTGATGCTGAGCTGTTAACCTTATAAACAGTACTTGTATAAGGCTAGTTTTATACTGAATGGAACAAAACAGCTTGAGTCAGAAACCAACTGAACTAAAGACAGAATCAAAGAGTGACTGTCATGGCGGTATAAACAGTGATGTTTTCACTTACTGATTAACATGATGAAGTGTGTTTGAATGCTATCACTTAGCTTGGAAAAAGTGACTAGGAAAATTTGAACTGATTCGAATGAAATTTGTATTTTCCACCACTGACGTCATAGAGAATCTGTGCTAGCATGGCTAATTTAAAATGGTTGTTGTTGTTGACCAAAAAAAATATCTTAACTCAAAGTCAACTTAATTTTTTCCAGAACTTCCAACTCTGTCTCATAGTCTTCATCCGCAGATGGCGATCGCTCAGTTGACCTAAGTATGGAAGTTTGGTCACATGATAACAAGTCGTCATAGGTCAGGGGAGAGGGTGATGTTTGGCATCAGATCTTAATCTTTCCGTGACCATCCACTTTAAAGAGATGATGCTGATTCTTTTTTTTGGCAAACAACCAAGGTCAAGAGTGAACTTTCATGGTCAATGGTTTATGTAGCTTACAAGAAAGTCTCCTCAATGAGTCAGCGTTAAAAAACTTGGCAAAAATTGACTTAAAATGACCAAGATCTTAAGAAATTAAATGCATTTTTTGAAGTAGAATGTAGACCTTTTCACTGCAGCAGAATCAATTATTTCTTGTTACTATAAAAACTGCTCACCTACTTAGAGAATGATGTTTGGAATCCATTACAAAGTGCAACAGAATCCACTATAATCCAATATTATTATTTATCTTTCCATCAAACACTAATTTTGATTATATATTCACTAGGTTTTCACCCTAGTGTATAACGATGGCTGTTGATTTTACCAATGAGGATTATCACAATGTGTGTATAGTCGATGAGGAATCACATTAAATGTCCTCTGAAGACCCAAGTCCCCCTTCAAAAAGATGACATATTAGTGCTCATGACTGCTGTGTGATCAACAGGGGATTGCTAATGTCATAGTAAAAACAAACCTCTTTATCATGACTGGAATCTATCACTAACACTTTGCCTCTGTTTGGACAAACTCACAGCCCGTGAACGTTGAAACTACGTAAGGCCTATGGAGTGTTTCCTTTCCTCATCAGGACCAGATGGCATCAGCCATTAGTTAAGAACTTGATCTCAGCTGGAAAATGTTGGATTTCATGGTCAAAGCCTTTGCCTTATGAGACTTAGCTACCTACAGTTGATGTCAATACAATACAGATGCTCTTTAACCCATGTCTAATAGTCACATATTGGGAAATAGTAAAGATATGCATGCCCTACAGTGCTTATTATAGTCTTATTAATGACCTTTGGAATAATTTTCACAGAAGCTACCTGACCCATAAAAAGAAGGTGGTATTAGGCGAGATGAAATGAGCCTAATGTGTGTTGAGGGTGCAAAAGAAAATATAAAGCATGCCTTGGTGGAGATGGAGGACAAAATAAGAGCCTTTCAGATGTTGATCAGCATAACATATGAGGCTAGTAGGGAGTTGTGTGGGTCTACGTAGCTTGGAGTCCAGGCGTCTGCTGCCAGCTGAGCAAATAACACCATAGGAGGAAAGCAGAGGGTCAGAACATAGAGTGAAGGTAGATAAAAGACATTTATATTGATTGTTTGCATTAGTAGAGATGGAAAGGTGGATGGAACACTGGGTGGGCATTATTCCTACTGTGTAGTGATCATACACACTACATGGCCAAAAGTATGTGGATGCCCAAACATTACAGCCATATGTGGATGTTAATCATCTCATTCCAAAACCATTAATAAGCTTCAACTCTTCTGGGAAGGCTTTCCACAATATTTTGGAAACTGGCCACAGGAATTATGCTCCCATTCAGCCACAAACGCATTAGTGAGGTCAGCCACTGATGTTTGGTGATAAGGCCTGGCCTCCGGTCTGCGTTACGGTTCATCCCAAAGGTGTTGAATGGGGTTGAGGTCACAGCAAACTAGGAAAACATTTTTTTATGGACTTGGCTTTGTATACAAAGGCATCGTCATGCTAAAACAGGAAAGGGTCTTCCTCGAACTGTCATAAAGTTGTTTCATAAAATCCTAGAGTGTCCAAATACCTTTGGCCATATGTGTAAAGAGATTGATTTAAGGCAGAAATGAGCAAATCCATTTTCAACCTGGCATAGTTTTGTTTATGATCTTTGCAACATATTCCTACAGTATACCACATAGTTGATCAATATCAATAGTCTAGATGGAATATTTCTGTTTTCATTAAATAGGACATTATTCACTCAAGACATATGTTGTATTTATTATATGTACAGTATGTAAATCTTTAAAATCTTGCAATCTTGCAGCTCTTTTATTGTTGCAGTATACAAGTAAAATCAATATGCAGTAAATAGATTGATGTTCCATAGTTCCAGGAAGACTAGCTGTGCTTTAGGGCACAGCTAACGGGGGTCTTAACATGAAGCAGGGTCATGATAAAAAAGAATAAGTATGGTCAATGTACCCTCCTTGGATGAGCAATCATGATAGACCTTTAACACTCAATTAACACAGTTATCCCGGTGATTTTTTAAAAAACAATAACTCATGACCCATCATATTACCCCATTGAATTTATTTTTGGAAGATGAGGAGAGCATGTACAGTAATAGTGAGCATGGTGGATATGCCAGTACAAATATCATGGTAATTTGACATGTAAATTACCCCAATTTACGTTCTCTGTGAGGTGAGAAGACTGTATAAACATACTATTCTGAATCCTACAGAGCTGCCAAGACACAGTGGCAAAGTATATCTGTATTTATAGAAAAATCACTGCTGGAATTTAACCAGATACTGTAGTGTACAATTCAACAGCACACATGTAGTATAAGATGATGATGAAACTGGAAAGATATGCAGCTGACATTTCATGGATGGTGATGCACAGGAGATGGCCAAGGTCATGTCATGGAGCTTGAGAAGAGAAGAGAAGAGAAGAGAAGAGAAGAGAAGAGAAGAGAAGAGAAGAGAAGAGAAGAGAAGAGAAGAGAAGAGAAGAGAAGAGAAGAGAAGAGAAGAGGAGAGGAGAGAAGAGAAGTACACAATAGGAATGAAAACAATCACAGTCAGGTAGAGTTGCTTTGAGTTCAGCAGAGCAGAGTTAGAAAGAGTAGAGTACAGTAGAATAAAGTTATATTTTCACCCCCATCTACTCTCAATGTGCAGACAGAGAGTCTGTTTACCTGTACAGTGTTTACAAGAAAACCTGGAATCCCCCTGCTGAACAATAAAACGTGGACGTGTGCATGTGCGAGTGAGCTGTGTTTGTTTGTGTGTTTGTGTATGTGCATGAGTGTGTGCCTACAAGTAAGTAACAGCGCCTGTTCTCTGACTGCATCTCTAATTCATTTAGGTGTGACCGGCTCCGTTTGGAGTCGTGCCTCCTGCTCTCTCCCGGCTCCCCTCCCTGTGCTGGGCAGCGAGGTCGAGAGAGGGAGCAGCCCTGACCTCCGGCGCTCGTTGCGGAAACAATGGCGACGCACCTCGGGTGACAGCGGGAGACAGGAACAGGCACAAACACAGGAACCGTCCATTCTGCCACTGAGACGGATCTGCAGAGCCCTGAGAATCTGGAGGAGGAACTGTCTCTCTCTCTCTCCCTTACTCTATTGCTCTCTCTCCCTTTCTTGATATGCCCTAATAAGACAAAAAAGTGACACACTTGCTGATTGTATGCTGTTATTAGCCAGTGGTCCCTGAGGGAGAGGCTCCGAGCGCCACAGAGTCGTAGAGGATGGGATAGAGATATTTTAGGATACAATGATGGTCTCTATCAGCTCACATACCTTCCATAATGCCAATAATCTAGGAGCAAAATAAATTCAAAAATAAGGACAGGTTTGTTTGTCAGAGGTCTTTACAGTAAACATGAGACAGAAAAACACAAAAAAAAAAGGTAGATCGAGTCTATGTGCCCTACACATACAGTATATGCTTGCACGTGTGTACATGAATGTAGATGGAAATACCAGACAATACCCTGTCAGTCCACAGAAGAAATAATAAATGATAGACTCCAGTTGATAGTGAAAGCAGGGTGTAATCTGTGCTGAACAAATGAGCCTTGAGTTTGCACTGAAATACCAAGATTGTATCTGATTCCTTGAAAATATAGCAGATTGTACAAATCAACTCGACCTGGACAAAAACTTTGAGCACTGAAAAGTGAACAAGGGAAACACATCATGATAATTGTGATGAATTTAAAGCCTGAGCTTTACTTTATTACACCATCCAGCAGTTGTAACTTATTTATCACATGTGCAGCTTTATGAAGAGGTATAAATGTCATACATTAATCATTGCTGTATATTTTCTGTATTACTGCAATATTCTTCTTCCCAAAGGTCACAGGTATTTAAGGGAGATGATATTGGAAAAAAGAATTTGTTCTCAGCTCATTTGTCAACAGCTTTAGTTGTTCGCTTTGGGAACAGTTAAAAAAGTGTCTGCAGTTTTAGTCGCTGTCTCAAAAGTAATGAGGTATTCATTTACACATGAAGCATTTCCACTCGGTCCTTTCAGCAATCTGTTGCACTGTCTCATTACTATGGGTTCTGGGAAAGCCAATATGCTTTTGATGGATTATCCTCTGGCAGAGATTTCTCTCTATAGATGTAAGATAACTAACAGTAAGTAGAGTGTAATGTAAAGTGTGCACTGATAACTGACCTTGCTGCAATGAACTCTGGATAAAACAGGAGCTGACAAAAACAAATGACACATAGCTTTCTCTTTCTGTTGGAGGTTTATCAAAGCTTTTTTGTTGAAAATGTATTTATCATGCTGATGAGAGAGTTGAAACTGAATCAAAACAGCAAAGTTGCAGGCGGTCAAATCAAAACAGTGACTGGAAAGACACTAAAACACTCCGTAAAGCAAAGAGTAGAGTTCGGTGAGTACTGGTGACTCTTTTCACATTACAAATTTGATTGATTATTACACACAGAAATATTGATAAGTGCAGCTTTAAATAACATCCACACCAGATGGAGATCATTTTTAGTTGCAGGTGCAGAGAACTGGCTTAAGACCAACATTTTAACCAATAACTTTACATTGTCATAATGAAGACATGGTTACATTCAGGTATAGTTAAGGTTAAGGTCAGACAATGAGGAGTCATGAACAAGGTTGAGCAAAAATGTAAGTTTTCATGCACACACTACAATGATTAAAGATAAATACTGTGCTTCATTTTGGTGACAAACCTGCCACTTTGTTTTTTTATTATTTATATTTGGAATAAAATGAAGGGACAGGGCGGATCACTGGGTGGCAAAAACAATATGCTTAAAAAAAAAAGAAAATGCAGCCAGGCATAATGTCAGCTAAAAATGTATGCTGCCATATACTGCACATATTGTTTCTGTGCTAGAGTTTATAGCCTATAAGTGACTTATCTTCACAGTCTATTTTCACTGTATGGGCCATAGCATCTCATAAACTGTAGTTTACACAATGGGTCCACTGATAATGGTATGATTGAGCTATAAACCTGCCAAATGTTGATATACATCAAAACACTGACTTCCTGTCTTGCTCATTGTGCAGGTAAGTACTTAAAGCCTCAAGGGGCAGCACTACAATAACTGACCAGATTACATCACTCCACACCGAGAGGGCACCTAGCACCCCACACCACGCTCACATCCGACTGCTACACCCCTCCCTCCGTCCAGTAATGTGGCATTGTTCAGTATTGATGAGATTGACCTTGAGGAAATCCCCCACAGTTCTACAGTGGAGACTGTCAGTCTGATGAGTGCTGCCAAGGTAAACACAACTAATTAGCCAGTCAATCATGTCCATATGCATCTGACACCTGTATAATGAGGAACCAGGTTTCAGCATTTGGGAATGTAATAATGGGATTGGGAATGGCACTGAAAGCCTTGCTGACATAATGTCGGGAGCAGAGAAGTCGTCCTCCCTCCATCCTGTATTAGTCTCTGTGGCTGAGTCTGAGCCGCTCGTCTCTTTTCAGCAGGAACCCCCCACTGGGTGAGGAATCGCTTTCAAAGTATTCAAATGTGTAGTGTGGCCTCTATAGGTCGGGTGTGAGAACCTGTCCTGCATGCTGGCCTCGATGTGTTTTTTTAGTGGGGGAAATTATACAACAAACATTCAGTCCAATGAGGGGAAGTACCGCCCAGCATCTCAAATGGGTACAAACGTTGTACATTTTAACCCATGAGCTTTACTGGGTTCCCTGTATGTTGCCTACAGGTCCCAAATCATATGCATTTTGAGCACTTAATTGGTCCTTATAAGGATAAATGGAGTGTGTATTTAATCCAGTGTCATCTGGGAATACTGAATCCAAAAAGGCTGTGCACACGTTATCTCTTTTTCCTTAAAAGAAATCAATTTTTCAATGTTCCCTCAGTGCTTTCTAAATATTCAGACACAAAAATAGAACATTTTCTGTTGTGGATTCCCTGGTGAAAGAATGCTGCTCTGTTGGGGGGAAAAAAAGAAAACTTGGTACCAGTTCAAAGGAGAGAATATTTGGGCTACGTGAATCAAACTAGGAGACATTTCACCCCTGAACACAATGGATGTTGTGATGCAGATTATCCATTGTCTATTGTCAGATTCCCCTGGCCTCACCCTGTGTTACCCCACAACATATCCCCTCTACTATTACTGGAAAAAACATAGGGTGAACCAGTGAATCCCTAACTCTTTTTGTTTTTAAACACATCCCACTACCGAGCGCTTTGTCTTGTCTTGGCCTGGGTTGCCAGGGTGGTGGGACTCAACGCTATGTAAAAACAATTGATGAAACAGAAGATGGCATGAAGCGTGTCCAAGAACATGGCTTCCCAAACTAGTGGGGCTGTACGGAGCACGTCTCCCTCTAGTCCTCCTTTTTCCTTTCCTTCAAAAGAAAAGAATCCTTTCTTTCTTGTTTCTCATTAGCTCATGAAAGAAACTTGGATGGATGTGGAAAAAAATCCACATCCATCCAAGAATTTGATATGATGCATTGTAAGCATTTTTCTTTGCAGAGAAGCACAGTTTAAGATATTTAACAGAATGTGCTGGATCTGTTTTCCTGTGAATATTATGAATACTCTTTTTATCTCTGCCAGGCATAAGCCTGGAGGGGATCATGTATTTGGTTGTGTGTGTGCATGTGTCCATGTGTATCTGTCCACAGCTAATCTCACATACTACTGGACCCATTGGCCTTATATTTTTGTGCACGTTTATGACTGTTTAAGGACTTCTCGTGGTTGCGATGATTCAAAATATTTGGAAAACCTATTGTATAACACCATTGACTGCTGACGCCTCACTCCTCTTAAGCGGCCAGTTGGGGCTGCAAGTGATCAACAACTGCTTCAGTTTGGAATCTTGTTTCCACTAGAAACAACCAATCATGTCTTGTTGTCACGTTAAATCAATCAGTGCCAAATTTCAGTACCTTGAGAGCAGGTTATGTTGTGAATTCAAATAAATATTGATAAGATTCCTTATGAACCCATCATAAAGCTTAGACTTTTGTCTTTTTACAGTCCTCGCCATTTTATGATATGTGTTATGACATAGCAAAAGGCCTTTCTTGCAATTGGCTAGGCTAAAAACAAGGCTTATCTAGTCTGATGCAGGCCATATTTTGGCTTTTATCGTGGCTCAAAAACTGACATCCATAGAAAAGTTTGGTCTCATCTTGAACTGGAGCATGTGCAGATTAATTCCATACCCGATATGTTGTGATTTACTAAAGTTAGGCACAATACGAGATGAATAAATCCCCACTTTGGTTATCTTCGCCGCCATCTTGACTGCACACACCTGGCGGAGATCTGCACTCTACTGAGTGCACTCTTCTAGTTCAGTATGTGTTAGACTTTAGTTTCATTTAACTTGTCTGTTATTTCTCTGATAATATTTCCAAAGTATTTATGATTTTGTGGGACGTATGGGCAGTTTGCTATTTAAAAATATAAAGCCTATGTTTTTGTACAGTTTAACTGTATGGTCTACAGTGTTGCCGCTTTTACAGACTTTGCTTATGTCTCATTAGTTCAATAGAAACCTTGAGGCTACCTTGCAAGTAAGTGCGTGTTTAAATTTTTTAGTTACTTATCCCTCAATCCAACTTTCATAGGAACATACATTGTGTTTTACATGGTCCAATTTGTGCAAATTGAATCTGGGCAATTTGTATAGTGGTGAGTACAACACACAGAACTGTAAGACTGCTGTACTTATCAAATAACCCAGACAAAGAGCTGGGTGTATTTTATATAAGCATGGATCAGTTGAATTTCCTGTCTTTTGTGGCTTTGGACCAAATGTAACTGTTTTCATATACAGCATAGGATTTCCCATCAATAATATATAAGGTTTCTAATCAGACTTAAGGTTTGTCCCAGCCCCATGTGTTTTAGATTTCCTTGGAGACACAGTGGATCACAGATATAAAGGGGATCAGTGAAGTTGGGGGTTGGAAATAGCAAATATCCTTCATTGCAGAGTTAAGGAGAGCATCCTCCTCATAAGCAGAACTTTCTGAGTTACAAAAAAACAACTTCACTGATAGCAAAACAAACATTTTCTATTATTATTAAATGGCTAAAAGACACTATATATAACATTCAATTTTGCTTTAATTGTTTTTCATATAAAATATGCATGTTCAGCATGAAAACAGATCATTAAATGACATGGGTTACATTCAAAAGCAACATAAAATTGTAGTCCCTCGCTGTTCAAAATAGCACACCCTTTAGCACACCCTTTTTCATAAGAATTGTCAATGCACTGTAACAATCAAGTTCTTCTGCTTCATGGCTATGAGTCAGCCTGCAGAGCTCAGTCTTTAGTGTAACTCCCCAGTTTAGTGAAGTTCAATTGAAACACACAATACAGTATGGCTATTTATTTCCCTTGTCTCACACGTTCTCTCCATCCTGCCCTCCAATCCACCTGCACATTCTAACGAGGTGATTGCAGCACTCAAATACCAAACTGTGATCGCATCGCATGCCTGCCTCATGTATACGCTTTCCTCTCTTTGTTAACCCACTGCCTCACACACACAGAGGCCTGGGCTGTTTCCTGCCAGCAAATGCAACAAGGTATGTTTCTAATTATAAACCTGATCCAAGGCTAAGCCCACTCTCTGCAGGCCACCACAGCTACCAGGATTTATAGTACGAAGGTCCAGGCTCCCACCCCTGAAACCCACCAGAGACGCAAAGCTGTTCACCTTCTGAGGTTATAAATCAGACAAGTATGGCTGGTAGCTGCGGGTGTATTGCAAACCGATAGTGTTATGTCCTGCAGGAGGTGAGAAAACAAATCTGCTCCTTGCCCTCTTGTTAGATAAATGTGTCACTTTAACACCTTTAGTCCTGTTGGCTTCTCAAATTTGCCTGAACGTCATTATCTTCAGTAATCCATCTCACATTTTGTAAATAAAAAGTTAAATCTCCAGCCTTTGTATGGCATCCAACGTCCTGCTTAGAATGAGAATGAAAAAATGTATGAATGGGAATCAATCAGCAGGTGCAGAGTCCAGAAATGTCCCTCAGTAGCTTCATGATATGTGGGATCCATGCTTATGAGCTGTATGTCTGCTGACATACAGTTGGACTTCTTGTTATAAGGATATGTTGTATTTTATGTGGCAGAAATAGCTAAGATCAATCAAATAATTTACTGCCTCTTTGAGGAGTTGCACATGAGCCCTATCAGCATGCAAACAACACATTTCTCCAAGCAACACTTGTCCATGCCTTTAAAGGGTCACTGCAGCACTTATTAACAATGGAAAATTTGCTGTGTTCGTCATTTTCAGCACATAACTCTGTCTAATTAGGGAGCACATTTATTAAAGTAATACATCCACATTTATTATTCACCTCCTTGCTGAAAGTGTGATAAAAAAGACACCTCCCTTGCTAAGTATGAAGCTAGCAAGCATAAAGACTAGAAGCAGGGGGAAACAGCTAGCTTGACCCTCTCCTCACTCATATAAAGTTAAATAATTAATATGTTGTATCTGTTTGTTTAATCTGTACAAAAAATAATGCAAATAATTAAAAAATAACGTAGTTTGACAAAGAGCTGAGTTTGGAGTCATTGGTAGGCGTATATTTGATCTTTTGGCAAAGACTGTTTCCAGTCTTGATGTTTCACTAAGCTAATGGACCTCTGGCTCCAACTCTTCACTTAACACAGACATCAGGGTGCTATCAACCTTCTTGTCTAACTCTTGGCAAGAATGTGAATAAAAGTACTTTCCAAACTAACCAACTAAACTGACAAACTAATCCTTCAATGTCCATTCACTGAGAAAAAATGTACTAATCCACAGTTGTGATGCAAGACGGATGTAAAGCAGAGATGTAGATAAAATAAGTCATTAAGTCTGTTATTCATACCATTTGTTTTACGGCATATTGTTCATTCATGTTAGTCAATGAGGATATGAGCCATATATTCTGACCAAGGAAAAGTATCAATGAAAAAAGGTGACGCCTGCACACTTACTCCAAGCCACACAATTTAATCTGGACAATATTTTGATCCTATTCGGATCTTCATCAGGTCAGAATGTTTGCAGGTATTATCTTTTTGCATTGATAATGCTTTCTAATAGCCTTTCACCTACGTGATGCAGGTATAATTACTCTCCTTCAAGGCCAAGTATCCCAAGTACTTCAGTACAATTTTTTTATACTTTGTATAATTTTCACTGAAAGAAGCAAATAAAAAAAGTCAACCACTGTTGCTGCTTTTGCCACAAATAAAGACTCTGCCGATCTAAAATTTTACCTGAGCTAAATGAATCCAACTCTGGATTATTTTAGCCTGAGCCCTCTGATTAATGAAAACAAGAGGAAATCCTTTGCAGACAGGAAGGTTTCCCTTTTGTGTAATAAAGATCCAAAATATTGTGCCAAAACAATCTGGAATGTGGTAAACAATATAAGGGAACAAACTACCTGCATGATAGATTTGTGATTACCAGGATCTGGCATAGCTGCACACTTCATCATACCAACGTCATGTAAACCCTAAGGGAGCAATGGCCTTAGTTTAGCATTTGTAGGGAGTGATATAAACATGATGGTATCCAGGTTGTACTGTGACAAATGCTTTCTTGGGAAAACACAAACGGTAAGGCATACTTAGAGTATTACACAGAATTTGCGTGTGCCTTCCTATATATTGTTAATGATTAATGAGTCAGAGAGCAGCAGCCAAATTGTTCATAATCACAGGAAATTGCATTCAATATAAAAGCAAAATCACTTGTGCAGCAATGGAGTTGAGGTCAATGCAATATTGTTGATCATAGGAAGCTCGTCTCGGTTATTAACAATGACAAAAACAAACAGAGGTGGGTCTGTAGTTGAACGTTGTGGAGCAGGACAGCAACAAGTAGAAGTGGGGTTTTCCTGCAGTGGAGCAGAGCTCTCCAGGGCCCTTCAAGACATGAAAGAAATCCACAGAGCTGCCAGAATCCCATTCAATACACAGAGGTTTTGCAGAGGAAAAAAAACTCCACCACCAAGACCTTTGTTCCTTTGTTATTGTTCTCAAGTGTTCTTCTGGGAGCCCATAGGTGAACTGAGGGTGTTCTTTATCTAGGGTGTGATTGCAACCACACAATAACAACCAGTTCAGTCTCAATCTGCTGGATGTTTTAGTAGATGTATAGATTAACAGAACACAACACTGTAAACACAGGGCCATGGGAGGACATAAAATATGACAGTGACATGTAAACCATACAGTTCCCGTGCATTATCAGTCGGTGACAGAGCAGGATATGTATTCATGTCTTTGCATCCGTGGCATCATGCAGAGGAAGGAATGAATGACAAAAATGACTCAGCGTCACAAACAATGATGAGGGATGGCAGTTATAGATAACAGTAGTTGCTGCAGATTTTAGTCAAGTTATATATTATTCCAGCACATAATACTTATATATTAGTTAAAGGGAGCAAGGCAACAGTTACTGGCTGGAAAATAATCACCAGTCCAGCTTATGAAGTAAGCCAACAGACTACTGCTCCATCTGCATTGCTGACATGGATTACTGACTTCTGTGCTAAATGAAATTGTCTGTGTAGGCATTTGATGCACATTATAAGTACATTACATGGAGTTTAGTGCCATCTAGTGGACATACTACAATATGCAGTTCTGTGATACCAGAAATTGAATAAATTTGACTACAAGCAGACCTGTGAATGTAGGTATGGCCAGGAGTCATAGGTTTGCATTTTGAGAATTACTACAGCAGTCAACTCTGCTGACAACCACAACTTCAACCAGAAAGGAGGAACTAAGTGAAATAAGATGAATAAGAAAGATAATGTTCTTAAGTATGGAGGAAAATCTTTGGCACTGGAAGTCTTCTATTGTTTGACTTATTGTAGGAAGCATTTAACAGCCAGAAGGCACAAGTGTTCATGCCTGACCCCTTTTCCTCGCTCTTCCTTCCTCTCTGATCCATTCCTCTTCCATCAAGTCCAACTGACCTGAGGGGACCAAGGAGTCCCATGGCAGAGCAGAGAACTGCCAGTTTGTCAAAGATTTCCTCAGAGGCTGCATCAAAAGGCAGCTGTTTAAGGTTGGCTTCCAAAGCATCTTGCATTTTTGTCCAACTTCTAATGATGTTGGCAAAAATGACTGTTAGCAGGGTAGGGAACTAGTAATTCTTATCTAAAATCATCAAATGCACAACACATGCAAACACAGCCTATGCAAACATTTTTAAACTACAACACATCTCTAGCATAGCATGATTTTTTTTTTTTTTTTTTTTTTTTTTTTACATTAGAGTAGCTGTGACATAACTGTATAATTAACAGTGTTTTTAATAAGGTGATCCTGATGTTTATTGCTTATTTCTGTTATTTTGATATGTTTGAAAATGTAATAAAATAATGTCACTTTGTTTTTTAATGGGGCACCCACTGTGGGAGCCACAGCCTGAAAGTGATGGCAACCATAATTTGGAAGTACCATTTAAACCTTTTGGCTGGTGAAAGAGTGAAAGTGATAAGCAACACTTGATTGGAAATGGTATTGCCAAAGAAATGTGCAGATTGTTAGTTGTAAAACCACATTTCACCAAGCACTATTATTTGATGTGTAACAATTCCAAATTCATAACTTATAATTACATACATCGAAAGCCAGAAAAGTTATTTTAGATAATGTAGTTCGATTTAATCTGTGTGTCTGGTATTGCAGCTCTGTACTTCGTCTACTCGGAAGAACAAAGATCGTCCTCAGGTCGCTCCAATCTATTTCCCTGAGCTGCACCCTGGACCAGGACCCTGAATAACTACTTGGAGCCTCAAACATGGCGGACCCTTTCTAGATCATCAAACACTACACTAGTTACACCAGTTGAACTGAAATCCAGACATGAACTGGTGTGACTTTTAATGTTACTTCACCCAACATGAATATTCACTTTCCTTTAAATTTAAAAAGATGCATCCTTTAATTGCAATCCAGTCTTACATTTCATTTTAGTTTTTGTCTTGTGGTGCCAGTTCATTAGAGGAACATAGCTGGCTTACCTTAACAGTTCCCCTGTCACAGAAACTTGAATTTGTAGCAGCAGACGTCCATAATCACATTTAACATAACAGCAAGTTTTGTGATGCTAGATACAAGACAGTTTTTCTCTCTGTTTTGTCGCAGAATACCCACCAGACATCATTCTGTGGCCTTCTTTGGGGTTTTCTGCAGGCCTGGAGGGGGAGTCAGAGGAACAAAGGTTATAGCTGCTGGTGGTTTCACCTGCTTTATTTGGTACAGTTATCATCGACAATTTAATCATGCTTCACTGTAATGTCAATGCTGTATATATAAAATGCATTATTATTATTACTATTAATATTACAATTACTGGAAGCTCATAATGTAAACATCTGTAAATGCATAAAGATTTAAAAGGCACCAGATGTTTTTACAACACTTGCTAGAATTGTGGGAATATGGAAATATAATGTATGGACGGATTCCAGTTTTATTGATTTTTGTCAAATAAATGAGAAAATAAATAGTTTTTCTCCCCGATATTTCTGACATTTTTTTTGTTGACTTATACTTGACTATACATGAAATACATAGACTAATAAGTATAGGAGGTTTGCTTGTGTATACAGTTGTGAGGACATAATCTGGTCACACAGTCACTTTGTCAGCTGCCCAAATAACATTGAAAAAGGTTTTACTCACTGTAATCATTTTTCCTGTTCATACCAGCCATTAGAAGATCCCCTCCAATGCAATACGTCAGTCCTCCTTTTGAGCAAAAGGTGTTAAAAAGTTTATCTGAAGATAATATGAAGCTTCAGCTGTCTGTGTTAATCAAATAGAATGGATATCTTCCATAGTTGCAGACATCAGTAAAAATATCCCTCTTTGTGTCTTGATGGACCGTGTTTCCCTTTTGAACTGTGGTGGAAGGGTCATTAACAGAAATAAGGAATCTGTCAGTTTATTTATATTCTCAAACTTTGCAAAGCTCCCTCCAGAGCTATACAGAAGACATTATATAGCTGTTTTCACAAACTGAGTCGTACGCCTTGTGTCAATTTGATCTCAATCAGTGTAGATTCACTACATATTTTCATCTTGATTATCTCTGTCCTGGTCTTATTAGTCTTTGGTGCTGTCAATAACTTAATTTGAATTTGTCAATCAGTGTGTCACAGGTAGCATGTATAACATTGAAAAAATGTGTTTCAGGAAAGGTTTTCAAATATTTTTTCATACCAATATTACCAGTTAAAAACCCTATTTAAATATATGGAGTAAGTTCATACTGGGTCTGACCCTTTTGGTAGTACGGCACTTTACATTGCTGAATAGTGGAGCTCTGTTGAGGTGTGCATGTGTAACAGATTAATGTAGACATAGTTTAAGAATTTCATTAAATCATTTCTGTTAATTATTTTTTGTTCTATTGGGTCTGTATCTCCTATCTGTGTGTCATTTGGGGTTTGAGTGTATGTGTTTAGCATAGCTACGTAGGTGTGAGTCAAAACTTTTTCCAACTTAGTGAGAAGTAGGCTGTAAATGCGTCAACTGAAACTCCTTGACAAACTTTTTTTTAATGCTTTAGACATGATACTAATATGTTCCAATGGTTGCATCTTGTTCTATGCCTGCGAAAATCATATTTGAGATCGCTAACCACAATATTTGAGATCACTAACCACAGTTTTTAATTAAATTACATTTGGAGAAACTGGGCTACCATTAGAGTGCTGAGTTTGTTGCCAAGCCAGCTTAACTACTCTGCTGTATTTGCAGTCTTTCTTTGTTAAAGGGAAACACTGCCAATTTTCAACCAGCACTGTATCATTACAATGTGGATAGTATATACAAATGAACAATGTTTAACTTCCTTCCATGTATGCAAAATGCGTCATCTGGCGGACATGGGAGATCTGCCTTAAACTACAAACTACATCTCCTCATTTTCAGTAGTGGTGCCTTCAAGGACGGTAAAATGTGGGTCTCCCTAAACACTCATGTCTACCATGTTTCTAGCGACAGGGAAAAGCAGACACTAAAATATAATACTAATAAATACTTTAAAATATCAGTATATTAGGAAGAAAACCATTTTCATGATACAAGGCTGCTTATAATAATACTGCGCTGCTGAATCAGCCACAACAGAGTCTGAAAGAGGAAGTGACACCCCGGACTGGAGCGACGTTAATGTTACAGCCACAGCTAAGCTAAACTCAGCTGCTACGTTTCTCTGTGATTCAACCAGAAGAGCTGAACCCAACACAAAAAAACAACTAGCTTTACAATATAATGTCGGAGCAGAGATGTGCCATTATTACAATTTATGAGACTGAATATAGTGCTGTGTAATCAGACAAAACAGAGTGGGGAAGAGGAAGTGCCCACTGGACTGAAATTGACTTCAGCTGGTCAGTTTCTCTCTGATCCTAACACTAACACAAACAAACAACTAGCTTTACAATGTAATGTCAGTGCAGAGATGTGGCGCTACAATGAAAACTATGAGGCTGAATACTGTGGAATCAGACAAAACAGACTATGGAGGAGGAAGAAACCATGGGAGCTGTACCAGCATCACCTGAGAGAGAGGCGCTATAGCCGCAAACGGCGGCTGCATCATCGACTGGTGACCAATGAGGATTGTCAGGTAGAATGGAAACAGAAAACTCTGCTCTTAATTAAATGAACAGACCTGAGGATGGAGTAAGTGCAGAAGTGGAGCAGTTGTTTTGGAGCAAGAAGAAATACTGTTTAGGACGGTAATTTCTGGTAACTGGCAACATTACTGCCTCGTTACTACTTCGGACCAGCAGTGGAGCATGGGTTGGATGTCAGTTTCACAATGTGTTGTCATTCTGTGGAGACTGGAATCCCCACCTGCCATATTCCTTTCAATGAGAGTACTAAATATCAACGTTGTACATTTTCTGTTGTACAAACATGTATCCATGCATGGAATGGATGACAAAAATCATGTGATTGTTTTAGCTATCTCTAGTTACATCTTTCCTTATCACAACACACCACAACTCACAAGCTGGACAACATTAAAGGACCAGTTTGTAAGATTTAGTGGCATCTAGTGGTGAGGTTGCAGATTGCAACCAAATGAATACCCCTCCCCCTAACCCTTCCCGTCCAAGTGTGTAGGTGTACCTATGGTGGTCATCTCCGGTAACAGCAACATTACTGCTACGTCACTACTTCAGACCAGCAATGGAGCGTAGGTTGGATGTCAGTTTCACAATGTGTTGTCATGTGTCACATGTGTCCGTCACAAGTCTGTTTAAATGTAATCTCTCTTCTCAGCACAAAACATAATAAGCACATGCAAATAATTACTTCTGTCAAACAGTCAAACAGTATTTGCTTCATAATGGCTATAGTATTAATTTTGATTACTGGTGAAACAAAGCAAATGAACATCATGTTATAGTCATACGATACGATCAATACAAATGATGCCTTGTTGCTCTGATTAAAGAAAAGGCAGCATTATGTTACGCAAAATGTTGTTGTATTAAATATAATGACAATAAAGTTTCTTATGTCTTCTTTTCACTGACCTCCACATTGCACATGCTGCTTTTGGCCTCTAACAGGAAATTAAGTTTTTCTTTTCTTTTTTCCCCCACACACTTCACATTGAAGTGTGAAAGCACCAACACAGCTTGTCAAGTGGTGGGAGTCAAAACTGCCCCACCACTTGACAATAACATAACTACATAATATTCTCTTTAGTGGATTCCAAAAGTTTAAGCTTAGCATCGTGACATTCACATTGTAATATATTTGAGTTAATGTGGTCCAATTTTAAACATCCAACTCCTTAATCCCTTTATGGGTTATGTACCAGTTCAGTGGTACATACAGTTGGGGAAGAAATAACTGGATTCAAGAAGGTTCTGTACAGTATGCTTTCAGGAAGTGACTTTTTTGGCTTCATGTGCCACTGAGCAACTTTCATAGGAATGAACGAGGCCCTGCCTCTAACTCTATCCACATCCATGATGTAGCTTCATCACCAGCAGCCCTAAACAGCTGTGAACGACACACTCCCTCTCCCGGAGTGAACACAGCCCACAACAGCACAACAGCACACTCTGCAGACCTCCACACAATGTCTGGCTCTCCCTTTTCTTTTAGTCCCAGCATCCCACAGGCTGTGCAATCAGTCACACCCGATTTTCATTAGTTCATCACTTGTCGGTCCAATGGTTTTAAGTTCAACAATTCACCTTACCATTCACATCACAATGCTTTCTGCCCTGAAATGGTCTAGCCAACATCTGTCAGATGTCAATGATCATCAAAAGTATAGCTTCTTGTATATAATCTAACAACTTGAATTCTTAACTCTTTTAATTCCATCTGATGCATTTTTCTCCAGTTTCCATCGAGGCACTGCAGCAGGCTAATGCTAATGCTAACTCCAGAATGTAGCCTAAACAGCAGCAGCTGCCGACAATCCTCGTCGGAACTCTTTATCTACATGAGTGTTATAGAACATATACACCAACATAAATGCAAACTTACCCAACAGCATAATTTAGGTGTATGGAGTCTAAGTAGGGTATAACTGTGTTTGTTTACTGTCTAATAAAGAACATATTTCTGGTGGCTAATTAGCGATAGCCTACAGCAATTCGGCTAAGCTAATTAGCCAGCTAGTTAGCCGAACTGACGGGGACATTAGCATGACAAAAAAATAACTTACCTCAAGTTGCTTCTTCAAATTAGACGTGGAGTCTTTGATGTGGAAAGCAGCTTGGTTGATAGCAAGCAGAACTTGAACTGCACCGTATATTGCAAGTAATCTATTTTAGACAGTAACTGGTTACCACTAATTTAAACTGTAACTGTAACTGTAACGGAATACGGTTCCTCATATTTTGTATTTTAAATACATGACACTGTTACTTGTATTCCATTACTCCCCAACCCTGGTAAAAGAACAGCTAAATTTTCTTTAAAAGGATACAGCTTGCTAAAATCAAAACCCACCATCTTAAGAACATGCAACACACAAACACACACTAATCAATTCAAGCATGTAAAAATCACTGGAAATTCTTCAAAACTGACAAATATTAACAGTGACAGTTTATATACTTTGAACATGTTGCTCACAAATGGTTCTGCACTGAAAACTTCAAGTCAGAAAAAAAGTTTTCTGAAAAGACATTAGCTAAATGCTTAATGTGCAGATCAATCACATAAGCCTAACCAAATCTTGCTTGGCTCAGTAAACTCATTGTCAAGCGAGCACCAGTGAGCATCAGAAACACAAAAGACATCACCATTCTGTATCTACTTATTTCTGAAAAAAAGAAAAACACTTTGATGGACCCAAGTCTATTTCACATCTTCAACTTTTATTTCAGTTTGCGGTACTGTAAATGCATTAATTTTGCAAGTTTTACTGTTTTTGAGTCTAGTTTCAATGTGCAGTTTTCAGGCCACAAGACAGCAGTCAAGCTAACAGGTTGTGCTGAATGAATGAATTTAGGTAAAAAGATGCTTATTAATCATTATTAGCAGTATGGTATGTAGAAGTTGTGTCAGGGGCAGGGATTCAAATGTCGCTGAATCCTGATTGGTGCATGGAAGTACATAACATCACGTTTTTTCAACTGAGACCCGCTCACTTCAAACCAGTGACAAGTGCAAAGAGGAAAACGAAGAAATAAAGAAATCTCTCATGTGCAATAACCAAAACTGATAAAGACTTTGGCACATTTTGAGCATCCAATGGAAATGGAGTGTGGACTTTTACTAAAATTAAAAATGTTCTGAAAACTTTTATTTAGTTTATGTCTCAACATACCAAACATCAGTTGAGATAGTTTTGCAAATAGTGGATTACATTCCATGACAAATAGACAACATTATTGGCAGGACACAGCCATAAAGTAATCTAGCCCATTACAGACTGACAAATAAATACTTTGGAGATGATCAAGGAACACTTAACTCTCTGGTCTTGGTCTCAGATTAGCTGACATGATCACGTTTTATTAACATGACACCAAAAAGACATGACATGAAAAGCCTGGCATTGGGAGGCCTTGGTGGGCAAGTTAATTAAGGCTCACCCATACAGAATTAAGGAAAATGTTACAGGTATGTCCTTTTCATGTATTATGGAACACATGATATAAATCTAATCTAACCTAAACATTATTTAAGCAATGCCAGGTATGGTATAAATTTTCTAACACAGAGTATGCTATAATTGCATTAGAATGTGTATTTCAATCAGCATTTAAAAAATGTAGAAAAAAAATTGAAAATATACCAGACAGATATGTAAATATGAAACTAATTAGGAAGAATATGAATAAAACCAATATGAGCCTTGACAGCAAATGCAGGTTCCTTTCTGTAGATAATAATGTAACCATCACGTTCTGTAAAGAGTGTGTGGAAATGTAATATTAATTGTAAAATTAACAAAACCTAACCAGTAATTGCAGTATATGGTGTGTGTGTTTCATATACTTGCACACTGTGCGTGCACATTTGTTTGCATTTTTATTGGACGTGCTGTCAACACAAGAGGGTATTGTGGCTTCTCACAGGAAATGAGCTTAAACCCTGCTAAACAAAAGACATGTATACTATATGGCAGCTTTGTTTCAGTCTTGCACATGCAAACTGATTCATCAGTTGTGGTAAAAACCAGTCCCTGCTTGAAATTACCTTACCACTGTGCAATGGCATGAATAACTTCAGGCCCCTTTAGTGGACAGGACATGAATCTAATCTTGAAGGTATTGGACTCACCAATAACAATTATAACACCATTACAGACTCTATTAAAAGTGTCTTAAAGTAGGTTATTTATAAAGATATTTTTTATTAGTTCAGAATTTTTCATGATGAGGGGCTATATTTGGCTGGAAGAAAAGGACTGTCCTAGGTCAAGGTTATGTAGAATTCATCATCCAAAACACATGGCAGGCATCTATACTTCAGAGGAGCTATAGCTTTACCTTTGCAGAAACACTTGCTGATCCCTGTACTGACTGAGGACAATTCAAGCATAGAGACCTTAAAGTGTAATGAATACCTCAATTGTCAAGTAGTTCTGAAACTGCATAACAGAACTGTTGATTCTCTGTTGCTATAGTATATGAGGCCAAAAAGCAGTATTCGGCATATTGACACATCAGACACATTATTTTTTTTCATCATTTTTTGCTTTTCTTTTGCTTTAAAAATTCAAGTACTGTTGTCTTCCTTACACACTATACACAAGACTCACAATATGTTTGATTCTGAGTCTGTGGTTTTGATGTGTCAGCAGTTGCACAGGTGAATTCATTCGTCTTGCATTCACAAATACTACATATCACCTGTTTCATTAGACAGTAGTTTTAATTGTTATATAGAAATCCTTTATGTATAGGTATATACTCTTCTTATACTGCCTTCTAATTTGCTGCAGTTTGAACAGTTAAAAATGACATGGTGAAGGTGGGGAATGAGTCAGCTGGCTTGTAGAAACAACCACATTTCCTTTGTTAAGCCACAAAATGTTCCTTGCAAAACGTTCCATCTCCTTGACAGTAAGGTAGCACGCGCAGCAGACCGCAGTCTGCTACGTGTGCAGACATGACTTTTCTAGCTGCTGTGGACAGGTATATATACAGCACATATGTGACCACTAGTCCTGAACACATGCAGAGGTCCTGCTCTATGATTGAAACCTTTGATCTGAGGGATTCACTTGGCGCTCAATATTGAAGACCGGTGAGTTGATCTTTCTAGACTACTTTTGATTCTAAATTAAAACTTGTGTTTTTCAGTGAAAGGAAAATAAATAATGTATTTTGAATGTTTGATACATTTGTGATACAAGTACATGGTGAAGTACATTATTCTTGATGTAAAACATCTTTTGTGTACGTTTGTGTTTTCCTAACTGCAGTGATGAAGGGTAACAGGCTGACTCTTGCTCCTCTGTGTTGGCTCCTTGGCTGGATGCTGCTTGTGGACTCTTTCAAGGTGAGTGGAGCATTCTGGGATTAGTTCCGACATGCTGTTACATATTGTGAATATCAGTAGACAGTACTAAAATTTGACAAATTTTAATGTTTACAGATTTTTGTTTTAAACAAGTCACTCAAGCTTAATCTGAAGGGATAACAGTTTATTAGAAGTTGGATCTCATTTTCATAGGTTTTGTCATTGTTTCTATTGATTGATGGCATTATACGACATTAAACTCACTAAGTTAACAGTTGAGATCTTGGAACACAGCAAAATCTCTGTAAATACTCAAAGTCAGATGACATGAGGAACATTAACAGTCAGACAATCACGCAGGTTTTAAACCAACCTACAGGTTAGCCAAACCTATTTAGAAGAAATAAGTTCTGAGATCTCAGCAATTAAGTAGGTGAGTACAATGTTATCATAACTCATAGAACTGAACATCAAACCCACAAAAGTGAGATCCAAGTTATGATTAACCAGGGTCCTCCTTTAAAACTTGTTCTAAATTGAAATTGAATAACTAAAATCTTGCTTGTCGTCCACAACCTCAGAGCAGGTGATTTCCTGTCCCTGTGCATTCTGCAGTTATGTATGCTCCACAAGATTTAAAACAGGATTTTGTTTGAGAAAGTAGCTTTGTAATGGTCTCCTAATGACTTTTACTTCAAGGTTGGGTTTTTTTTGTTTTTTTTTTTTCTTTTTTTTGCCTTACCTCACAATGAGTTTTGTGTTCACTCACAATAGATTTTGCATTACTTTGCAACATTTTTGCATTACACAACCAATTTAGGACAACACTCCTAAAGAGTGAATGGAGAGATTATGTGACATTTCACATTATGCATTTATTCATTGTTACTCCATACTGTGTCTGGTTTGTGACCTTTCCTTTAATCTTTCTCTTCTTTCCCCTGTAGATCAGTGTTATCCTCACTCTACCAGAAGAAAACCAGGTCATCCCAATGAGCATGGCTGAAGATGCTGTTGATGACATGTACTTTATGTGCAACAAAACTATGTTAGAAAGGATCCATGAAACATACTTTGATGAAGAGAACACTGAAACATTTGCAAAGGTCTGGAAAAATGCACAAGGTTGTGCAAAGCGGAAACTAAACGAAAAAGACAAGGAGGATGAGGCTTTAACCATTAAACATATGCAAGCAATATGTGTTTATACCTCTGGATATCAAAAGTTTCATAAGACGTTCAATGATGCAGTCCAGAACAGCAGGAGCACTTCCTTCCCATTTCACTCCTTACATTACTGGCTGACATCCGCCATACAGATCCTCGGTAAGAATAAAAAATGTCACACCACTTACCGTAGAACCAACGTTGTGTATAGTGGTGAAGTCAACCAAATAGTTCGGTTTGGTTTTTTTGCCTCCAGCTCTTATGACACAACACTGACCGATTTTGGTACGAAGACCTGCTTTAAAATTACAACCTGTTCAGGTGCTTTCCTGAAACATTATTCTACTGTTAATAAAGAAGAGCAAGAGGTGCTCATACCCCCATATGAGAAATTCAAAATAACTGGGAAAAAGACGGGTGTATCTGAAGGTCTAGATAAATGTGATGTTGTCTATATCCTAGAAAGCACAGGAGTTCAAAGCAATCAAAACTGCAAAGCTGCATACTCATGAGAGACCAGTGTTTATTCTTCAGCTGGTGGAGCAAAGTGAAAACATTTAGTCTTGTCTTGCAAACTGTGTTCATTTCAACCTTTTAAAATCCAAGCTCATTACCATATCTAATCATTTTCCTTAACCCCCTACATTCATGCTTGTTTGTTGTTTTTTCCTTACTATTGCAGACATATGTTTTTATGCTTCCCCAAAATGCTATTCAAAAACAGGAGCAACAACTCTGTACAATTTCTAGAAGCCATTTGTGTCTGCATTCTCACTGTAACAAATATGTTTGTTATTTTTTTTCTCATGAAATCAATAAATTTGTCATACAGCAAAGATATTGATTTGCTTTTGTTTTGTTCTCTTAATTGATAGTCAATCTACTAACTAAAAGGTGAATATCATCTGGATTCATATTCACATAGTATGTTATCTTTCCACCTCCTCAGTGCCACCAACAGTTCCTCTTAAGTCTGATTCACAGAGCTGCTGAGAGCAACTTTCAGTAAAGAACTGAGAGAACTCCTAACCAATGAGAAGGAGTGACGTTGACCCTGTTGCTATGGATGACATCATGTTTCATGAATGAACTTAATCACTGCAGTGTTTGATTGACAGGTTACTGGTCTGTGTCAGCGAATACAGAATAAAAATATTCATCAATACACAGGAGGGAAAAGAATAAATTAAACTGAATTAAACAAAAAAAAAATCATCCGATTTACATGAAATTTACATAGTGTGGTCTACACATGATATACAGCAACATGGTGTATAATAAGTGGGTGTTCTCTAGCACCACCTGGTGGACACAGGGAGTGATAGTTATCTCCTACTTGCAATGTCCAATATTTATGAAAATGTGTATCCATGTCAGTTGCCCTCTGGTAAATGTATTGCTGCATTAATATTTCACTTATGTAGTATTGCCTACAGGCAACAGGAAGTGAAGCCTAAATGACACATAGTTCATCAAATTTACACACAATTTCCAATATGAAATAGGAAATGATGTTTTACCCTTTCACACAGTGTCCGATAATCCTGAAAATTTACAGCCGTGTTAACAGACCTCCAATAGTGATACCATGGCTGCCGCTCCCTCCAACACGCACAAGGTGCGAGGACCCGTTTATCACCGCTTTGCAACTCTAATTACATGTTATGTATGTTATGTTTGCTGTCGGCCATTAGTCCTCAAGTGGTAGAAGAAGCCTGTGGTGAGATAAATAAAACAAGACATTCATTGTTTTCAGTCCAACAATGCAGTTTATGAGTTGTGTGGTAGTTTCACAATGTGTTACCATCCTCCATCGTCAGATTCGTTAAACACAGATTATTTTCTCTATGCATGACTGATTTTGATGGCTGCAAGTTTTTTGCACATTAGGTTTCTGATATATCCAAAATGATGGCAAGAAGGAGGAAACTGATCCACTGTATTAAAGATGCAAAATGTTCAATTTGAAGAGGCAACACAAGTCAACTACTGCATAAAAAAATGCAGTCTCTAAAAGCTGATTAAGATGACAGAGATGATTTCTATCTGAAGACACTCTGCAGCTATTTCTCATAATTTATAGGCACATCATTGTGGGACATTACTACTTATGGACAGTTATGGACAGACTGCAGATTGCATTAAACAAGGCAGCAAGAATGGTCATAAAATGTGGAGTGAAAAAAAGTGAATTGAATCATGGGAGCAGTGAGAAAACAAAACACTCAATTGCACTATTTGGAGAAGCATGAGCTGTATTTTATCATTCTGATATTTGAGTACTGTTGAATCAGAGAGAATCTGCTTCTTCTTTTGAGCATTAACACTGCTTTTCTGACACAATATAAAACATTTTATTAGCGGGAGTGGGGCACCATTTTACATAAACTAAAACTAAAAACACATGGGATACCGGACTGCATCCTTCTCTCACAGATTGTTAGGTTTATAGTTGTGGAAAGGTTTTGGTTAAATACTGAAAAATTCAAATGTCCCATTTGAACTGAGGCATGTTACCACAGCTGTAGCTATAGCTTCCCTTTTCAACCACAGGGGGGCACCAGAGTCCACACAGTATTACCCAGAATTTGCCAAGAACAGAGCCAACACACACAGTGAGTGCCCTAGCTGTCAAATGACCTTCAGATTTGAGTTTTGCAAGCTACATTTTGCTCAGTGTAGTTCACTCACAAGGCATGTTTTTCTGAAAAACATCCTTCCTCCAGCATTTTGGAAAAATTGAGCAGTTTAGTCTGGGTTGTTACATTTAAATGCTGATCCTTCTTTGCTGCAATAATACTGGTTAGTTCATGTAATTGTAATAACTCTTAAACACAGTGTGACACAGTTCAATCCAAATCAGAGCAGTGGGAGATTTTTGAGATCTTAGACCAGAGTATTGTATGACATACAGTGATTTTCAATAATATTGTATTTTTTAAGTTTCCATTAAAATGTTGCATATATCATATCACATATCATGGGCCTGTGTTGTGAATTTGAGTGGCAATGATGGTTGTGTGCTAAAATACCTCCCAGACTATCATGTTTTGCAAAGAAGTGGAACCTTGACTGCTTTTCTTATTTCATATTTTATTCTTTGCTCAAATCGAAAAACACACAACGGCAGTGATACCATTTGAAAAGTATAACTGCAGGTTGGTTCCCTTGCCTTCATTTTTCAACTATGAATAAATTGCTCTGGCTGCTGTCATTCAGTTTAGGACACATGGCCTCAGCTGCCCCAACAGAGCTGCAGCTTTAAGTCTGCAAGGTAGCAAAAGTACACTTTACACCTGTCAGTACTTAATATTATATACAACAATTATTAGCAACTAGTGTGCAGCTCCTAGTTTAATGTGCAACAAATTATTATTTTCTTTTTCTTTTTCTTTCTTTCATGAAGTACATTTGTCATATGGCAAAAGCATAAGCGGATTAACATCAAACCATCTTTAGTCAAATTGATTGTTCACATATACAGGTTTTGCATGGCACTGAATTAATCACGGACATAATTTGGTTACTGAGGATTATATGATGATAGCACAGGTTTTGTGGATGATGTGATCAAAGCTGGAGCGCCAACTGTACAGTTGGGAATCAACTTCAACAAACTCGGAGCAAGACAAGGTTTGTGCTTTCCAATTTCTATACTTTATTGACCTTTTTATCTCTCATTTTGTCTTTTTTCATCAGTTTTGTTTTGTTTTTTCATACAAAAATGTGTGTATCCATCTTGTTAACTGTAGATCGTAATTATAATCAGTCTTAACACCTTCAGAGCTTTAGTGCAGACTAGTTTTGATAAGGTAAACCCAACATAATAGGCATTTTTTTAAAAAGCAATTCTAAAAAAACACTCGGGTATCTGCAAATAAATGAAAAGAAATTGCCCCTCTTCTCTCACAAAATTAAGTGTATACACAAAAAATAACTTTCCCCTTGATAAATAGAATTAAGAGACCCCAATGATCTATTATAGTCAATAGGAAATAATTCAGAATTAAGTTAGTCAGAATGTTGTACATGCACTCCTTACAACATTTTGTTTTTTTCCGCATACTTTTCAGGAAACATGCATAACCTCACAACTTTTGATTGTGCTTTCTGTATGGACTCTCTCATCTTGTGTTCCACAATTCTCCCCTATATCCTGATCTCTCTGCCAGCTAATAGTCTGGTGCTGTGGCTGATTTTGAATTTTCTCCAGTCTTCTGGACAGACAGGATGGAAGTGTCTGGGTTCCACTTGGTCATCAGAGAGCTACTTTTTGGACTCCTGTGGCCAACTTTCATGACGATGCGTAGAACAGTCCCTTGCAGTGGTACACCCAGTGCTGTACCTCAGGTATAAACACCATAGGTACAAGATGAGCTTTTGTTGTGTTATCTGGCTGCAATCCATCCTGATTTCTGCAGTCCCAATGTTCTTGTGCACTGATGATCCAACATCAGTGGGCCTGTACGCAATGTCTTTTTCTTCTGTCTTATTGTCATCTCTTTCTGCTGCTTATCAGTTCTCAAGGCTCTAAAGCAGCCCTCGCCAGGGGAAGGAGAGAAGGAGGGATCTAACATGATCAAGAAAAGGGCTTTCAATATAGTCTTGATCTTCCAGGTCACTGCATTTATTGGCTATGTACCATTGATCACTACAGACTTACTGAATGGGAAAATAGATATGGAGACATGATGTATCGCAAAGACCTTAGCTTACTCTTTAATGGTTTGGCTCCCTCCGCAGGGCTGGGAAAACACCTAGTAATATGTTATGTTATTGTTGAGTAATTTTTTTCAACTTCACTTGAAATTGCTGTCCCTGTCAATTGCAAACCCCAGCACACAGCTGTGAGCATTGTAGTACTTCTTTGACACTTTGCCTTTAAAATGGAGAAAGTGTGAAAACATCAGCCCAAATTTGAGATTGTATTACTAAGAAACTGCTGTGTGTATATTGTAATGCACAGTTTTCTTTATTTGTAACTTATTTGTAACCTTTTGGTATCAGATGAGCTACTCTATGTGCATAGTAATTTTGAAATAAAGTAAAATAATGCACATTTCTGCATTTGCTTAATATTCATAAGTCAGTGGTACATCTATCATATCAGAGAACTCAGATTCAGATTCAAATAGATTTTCTTCTATTTATGTGTGGAAGATATATTGGGGGACCACAAAAACAGAAGTACATTATAGTGCAGTATAACAGCCCTGCAATAAATACTACCATAGATTAAATGTTCAGTTGTTGTGCTAGTGTACATCAGTTGTTTATGTGCTGACTATATTCTGTGGCTGTACTCAGTGGTAGTGGTGAAGTGCATTCAACTGAAAGATGTTTCTAATTTTTGGTCAACTTCATATGGATAGAGAAGCAAAAATATTAGAAACAACTGATAATATCTTGCAATCCAATACAACACAAACTACATATTCCAAAATGAACACAACTAAAATTGGGTTGATTGTCACAAAGGTGGTATTTGAATTAAGTGTACACCACTGTGCTACACAGGTGCCATCTATTCATACTACATACTGTACTAGACTTTCGGGCTAATGCAGTGCAGCTGTATAGACAGGAGTCCCAAGGTTATCAGTAAACATAGTTCTGATAAAGCTTAACTTACAATGAAAAGGACCCGAAAATGAGGTGACAGATTTGTGATCTTCATTGAACTGGAGAAGTTGGCAAAGATAATGCTTGCATAGGGACTTGGCCTCCCCAGGTTGGAGTGACATACAGTAGTAGAGAGAGTACAGCATGATTGATGAGGTTGCTAACATATGCAAAGTGATTTGGATTAGTGTGACTGTAAATGCTCTTTATAAGGAAACCAACCCCAACCCTATGGAGGTACTTCTGTGTCTTTATTATGCAATAAAACAAAATAGGTTTGCAATCAAAAAATATATATAATCACAAGTAAAATAAATTTGTGATCAAAATGCCGATCAAAAAGTTTTGTTTTCAAATCCAAAAGTTTTGTTTGCAATGATAGATGCCACTAAATTTTTAAACGCCGCACTTTTAAGTGTCAGAAATACATATTTTTATTAAAGTTTTTAAAAAAAAAGGTTTGGCCCATACAGTGTAGTTGCATATGAGGCACTTGCATGTTTTAAATTATTGATTTCATGTTCCAGCTCATTTCAGCTTTACTGTGAAGAAACACTTGTGAGCTTTACATTAGACAGACAAATTAGGCCACAGAGAAGGAAATCAATATTAAGTCATAGAGGGGTAAACCAGTGAGCCAGAGAAGGTGTTCAGGCCTTCGATGTTCCCACATAGCTGCCTGCCACTCAGCAGCTCTACATAGACCTGGCTTCCCTGCTGCAGTGACAGGAGTACTGTCTGGGAACTGCTGTCCTCTGAGTCCTCCCTGTTGTCCTCCCAAATGGATGCCACCACCTCCCCGTTTCTCATGAGTTGCACCTTGTAGTACATCCTGTCGCCAACCATGCTCATCTTGGAATAGACAGTGTAGGAGAAGGAATACAGCCCAGAACGAGGAGCCGTGAATGTACCTAGAAGAAAAGCATTTTTTTAAGTTGAATTTGCACCAGACACCTCTGCATTTTCATGATTGCAATGAAAATGCAAATTTCAGTTAGGGGTAAACGGAGAAGTAACTCCAATATAGTGAAGACGTAACATGAATCATGGTTGGACAACAGTTTCATATGGTGTTGAAATTACTGCTTGTGAGCGCTCACCCAGGGCGGGGTTAAATCCATTTCCGTGATTTAGGTTGATGACATCATAAGGAATGGGGTTGTTCCTGGTGAAAGGTCCGAAGCAGTTTGTTCTGGGGCTCAAATAGGCGGTGAACGCAACCTTTATCCCCCCTGAGACAGAGGCAAGCCAACAGGAAAGGAAAAACACTCTCATGTTCTTAAGGTGTATGTGTAACTTTATCCTTCTTTTCATTTTGTAACATACAGTTTTGAAGTTCAAAGTTGGAAACAGCAGTTGTCAGAACAATCTCACCTTGAGGTCTATTTATTAGCTATTCTGGAGCTTTTGATCATATCAAATAATCCTTATCACCAAATGTAGTTTGCTCAGTTGTCGTGGCATTATAGATGTTTTCTGACCACTAGGAGGACTTCTCCAGCCTGGTTCTAGACCTCTGAGGCCCAATCCCAATGCCCCCCTAAACCCTAAACCCTGAACCCTCACAGACTTAATTGATGTCACCTGGTAAGTGATTGAGCGTGAGGGCTGCAAGGGCTCGAAATGGTTTAAATAGGAATGGGAAAGCACATATCACACATATCACATTACCTGACACCAAAACATGTTATGTATGATTGTGGGTTTGGGACTTTTTATTCAATACTTTATTACTATATTGACATGATCGATTGGAATTTGTCTTAGTGAGCCCACTTCAACAAAAATAGAAAAAGACAAAAATAATAAAACCACTTACTCATAAAGCACATAATACATTAAACAAAGTATAAAACAGATAGCTAATATCCAGCTCATAAATAATAGTTTGTTTACTGTTTTGTTTTGGGTTTTTTTTTTGTTTTGCTTCTGGGCTTCCCCTGGTAACCTTGTATTTAATGCTGATTTAACGTCTCAACGCTATGAACTGTGGGTAATTCCCTCAGGCATAGTCTGCTGAAATGTGGACTTACAGAAAAAGGGCTCAAAATTTCTGTCGGAGAGCCTTCATGCTCTTCACAATTTGACAGCGGGACAGTCCTAAGCCCTCGTAGACTTTGCAGGAACATGCCTCAAAGTCCGTGAGTGTGGACATCGGGATCGGGCCTGAATCTCAGATGTGTTCACTGATTCAACTAGCTCTGGTGTTGCGCCCGCTGACAGCTATTCCTCCACTTTAGTACAACAGCTGACTAATCAGACTTTAGTAGGTGGGATTAAGAATTCGTCATTCAAGTCATCATCTTCCTACATAGCAATCTAGCTACATTTATTAAAAATAGTGTCAGGAAATTGACAAGCGTGGAAGAACACAACTGTAGAAGCTGTTTTAAGTCAACTTAAAGAGATGACAACTCTTACTTAGCAACCACTGAGGCAGTCTTGTTGTATTGACTGATAATGCTGTAGGCCCAACATGGTCACTTGCTACTCATTGGTTAGGGCACAGCCAAAAAAATTACACCCCCCACCCAGAATTTGACAAACACAAACAAGTCTTTAAAAAACTCAAATGGAAATTTCAACAGCTACAATTCCATGAGGTGAGATTGTTTTGTTAACATCCAATTTCTCAAAACCAGTTTCTTAAGTAAATGATAGACTCAAAACAACATAAATAATTTATACACAGCTATAATGATATGACTATGTGAATCATAGCATCTTGATTGTGTGGACTGTATCTACCAGTGTACCTATGACTTCAAGGATGCTGTCACCCAGCTGTGACATGCTCTTCGACAGGTCCATCACCCTTAGGAACATTTGATCCTCTATTTCCTGGAGCTCCGAGTTGGCACAGCAGCAGCCCCGCTGGCGCTTGAACGCACACTCACAGTCCCACTTTGTGCATGGCAGCTCCCCCTCCCACGCTACTACAAACGTGGAGGGAAGGAAAGGAATAGTGTCATTGATCTTGAAATCAGATGCTGTATTGTATTTGTATATGGCTCACACTCCATAGACAAAGATAAATATATGCAGTATGTGCATGTATGTATATGTAGCATTAGCAGGCAAATGATGACATCTGTGCATCAAAATAAGATCTACAGGTCTCACTGGATTAATTTGCTACTATATCCATATCCAAAATATACAGTAAAAGAAACATATTCAACATAGATTGTGATGGGGACAAAATGGGGAGTCGGCACACAATACAGTGATCCTTTTCTCTTTCTTCCTCTGTACCTGGCTGGCCAGATCAAATATCTCTGTCACCTATCCACAATGTGCAATAAAAACTGAATATTTTTGACCATGTGAACTTGTACTTAAAACATATTTGAATAACAGTTTAGTTTACCTGCTGCCGCTCGTAGGCTGCTGATAGTGTTTTGGGCTCTCATGCTGTCCCACAGCAGGCCCAAGACAAACAGAGTGCATAACATAGCTCTCATCTCACAACACCAGGAAACGTCTGCAGACAGAAGAGCTGATGAGAATGAACATTGTTAAAATTATTTCTTTGCAGTCACTTTTATTTTTACAACATTTTACAGACAATGTAGGAATAACCTGGAAAGTGATTTGTTGTAATTATGCAGCGCAGTAAATGATTAACAAAATGTCTAAAAAGTAAAAGTTGATAAGTCAAATTTTCCAATCTGCAAATATTGATACATATATTGATTTAGAACACTATTATGTTTCACAAAGTGTGGAATGTATTTCATGTTAGGTCATACCAGAAATTATAAAATGAACTTTTCTCCACCTTTGCAAAATATAGTAAACAAGTTGACTAAAATACAGTCAGTTTTAATGTTACAAAAACATCCTGCAAAAAATGGCATAAAAAATGGCATAACTATAATAATTTTATTATTGTATTTGTCTCATATTTTTGTAAAAATACTTCACTCACTGTAGTACCACAAAGAATCTCAAATCTCACAGTCTCTCCGATCTGTATCCACGTAAAATCTTTAGTCCAGTGTTTAAACCACCAATAATCCTTATGAGCAATAAAAGACAAAAAAATGTAAAAAATAGTGAGGACCTGAGGGTCGTGCAGCAGTGTTCACAATGACAGTTTGTAAGAGATGCTCCTTTTCAGGTCAGTTATATTTCCAGATGGGTGGAGAGATCTCTGTGTCCAGTCACCAGTGTCTCCAGTGAACTTGTGATCTGTTTCCCTAACTTTGTTCCCCTCCCATACACACTTTCACCCCATGGGCTCCTCTGGTTTGGTGTGACCTGTGAGGGCAGATTTCAGCAGGGACCATCCTGGTAAGCTCCCCAGTGTATGTCAAAATCTCCTAAAGATTGTATCTAATAGAGCCTGTGCTGGTTAATAGGTCAGTGGTGTCAGGTTGGCTGATAGGATCGCTCAGTTTGTTGTTTATGATAAGCCAGCTCTTACCTGCCTGCTTCATCATCCCTCTGCACCTGTTACTCTATTGGAAATGGATGACATTAGATCAAAGAATGCCCTAGTTCAGTTTAGGCTTTTGTTTCAAATGTTTATGTGTGTGTGTGTGTGTGTGTGTGTGTGTGTGTGTGTGTGTGTGTGCATGAATGTGTGTATTACTTTCTGTCAATTGCAGTCAAATGATGAAGAAGAAGAAGTGTTGAACTTGAATATTGAGACCAGGCTTGTTTTAAGAAGTCCTAAACTCAGTAAGGAGAGTTGAAAGATCTGTTTTAGACTTCATTACAATCACCAAATTACATTACGGCATGAGACACTATTTAGGGTGACATTACCGAACGTCACTGTAACCTCACCGGGGTTTTATAATATGTAGTTCAATGGGTTAAAACTGTGATCTTCTGTATAGCTGCTACTGTACAGGGTAGGATTCTTTGTTCTCGCAGCACAAATATGCTGACAACAACCCTGTAAAAACTGATTTCTTTATTCAAATGTATGTACAATGGTGCTAGATTTTTATTCTTGATGTAAGAGAGTTGAAATATCCACAAAAAGACGTTTCACCTTAGATAGTCAGAAGTGAATGTGAATGAAAACATGAAATATTATTTTAAAAACTGTTACTATATAGCTCCACTATGTGTTCATTCATTCATAGGGAATGTATTGAGATCTCAGTGATTATGAATCATGAGTTGAGCATGACAATACAGAGAATACAGGCTCTGTATTATGTAATTCAATGCCAGTATTCACACAAAACCCAGGCGATGCTTATCAGGTCAGGCCTATAGTGTGAGATATAGAAGAGGAAATCTATCTTTAAACATGTGGACCATATAATAAGCATTTTTAAATGGTCCCTATGAATCCTCCATAAATGCCATCAGTTTCACATTACAAGGAGCGTTTATTGTTCTACGAGGACTCTTTATGTTGTGAAACTGAATCCTGGCTATTTCTGGAAATGAGCAGCGTTTAGATGAAGGTTATTTTATGTCAGAGAAGCTATAACCTTCATTGCTGTAAAGAGTAATTCACTGAGAACATAGAAATAGTTTTATTTTCTGTTCCTGTAAAGCCAGCTCCTGTTACAGTTTTTTTAATATAACCTATTATATCAGTTCATGCAGCAAAATGTGTGACAGGAACCAGATTAGTCGGTTAAACACAAAACCCATGAAAGTCTACAGTGTTATGTGTAATACGGTTACAAAACAGACAAGAATGGGTGTACTGTGTATCACACATAAGGTTGAGTAGATACCACACAGCAAGTTGGTTTTGAGAAGATTATATTGTACTCACAATGATGTCTTATAATATTTCCCCAGATACTGTATGATCAAATAGTGCAAAATAAGGATTTTCTTATATCATCTTATGTCATTTTATATCAACACTCCAAGGTCCACTCCAAGTATAATATAATTATATATATATATATATACATAAGACCATCAAGTTGGTGCATTTTGTGATATTTATTTATGTTTTTATTCACTTCTCTTTAGATGCATTTTCAGCCTTTCATTCTGGAGAGTATCCTATACTGTTTAGCTTCATCAGCACAGTATAAATACAGTCTTGCTTGTTACATTTTTCTATGTACGGTACTTGTAAACAAAACTTTCATTTCACAATATGAATAAATTACATGGCAAGAATTATAATGGACACAAATTGGTCATGTAGCAAAAGGCACTGAAAGATAAATTGATAAGCTTAGCAGGATTAGGGGTGACCACTGAAGTACTGTCATATCTGAGACCAAATTGCATCACAGCACATTATATCAGAGCATTCAAGCTAGCGGCTACATCAATAGTAAGGCACACTGTTAATCTATAGTACAAAGCAGAGTTAGTTTCTATAAAGCATGCTTGACAGCAAGTACAATTTGAGCTTTTGATCCCATAAAATTGCTGAAAATATACAGAACACTAACAGTCGTTCATGCTCAGACTCATTATTTTATGTATTTTAAGTAGTTTCATCATCTTTGGATTATTTTCAGGACAAAGTTTCTTTAAATTTCCCATCCTGCTTGGCACTTATGAAAACTATGAAACTCCAATTAGTTTTTTTGTTGAAATGTTTTTTCATGAATCCAATAAGTGTTATGATCCGGCCAACTGTACATAAATATTTCTTTAAAAAATAGAGGAGCCAATGAATTGATTCAGTTTATTGATGGAACAAAGTTTTCATAATCTGTCAACAGGATTATGCTTCTTTCACTTTGTCTTCATAAGTGCCTTTGCCCTTGTAAGCAGACACATAGCCACTGGTGTCGGGGATGTTCTCACGGCCAGCTTTTCCTTTTCCTTTGCCTGAGTCATCGAACCGCTCCTTGTGCGATCCAGTGTACTTGCTGGTATCGGTCAGTCTGTCCACTGCAGCTGCCTTTGCTGCTTTCTAAAGACGGAGACAAACAAATGTAAGTATTTTCTACATTATAACAAGTTTATCCATTTCAAAGTGTAGACATAATAATTTAGCAGTAGTGTACCTGGACTCAAACCTCCTGTGGCCTTCACAATAACTTTGGAGGGATCCATACAAGGGCGCCAGCTTGTATCTAATCCCACAAGCACTAGTTAGCTGCTTTGTGTTTGGAATTATACCGCCACTGTGGTGCAAGCAAGCTATATATGATCCCCGCACTTCTGAAATGAATCTGGCGCCCCTGGATCCACAGGTGTAGTCCCTAGATGACAGGTACTTGGGGGTAGTAAAGTGAGTATGTAGTGGTTTATGAAATACTCACAGTGATTCCGACGTTGGCAGGCTCCTTCCCAACAATGAGACCGTAAAGCTGCTGTAGCGCCTCCTCTTTGCTCTTGCCTTTAAAACGTTTAGGAGCTAACTCCATCAGGGCCTGGTTGAACTGCTCAAATGTGACTACACGAGCCGACTTTGCCCTGAGGAAACACACAGGGTTGCCAACTGTTTTGAGGAAAGGTTATGTTGTGTGCTTATTTGCATATTAATATAATGGGACGGGGTATACAAATTATACGCAAGTTGAAAAAAAAGGGCAACGCTAAGTAAAAACATTGCACAAAATCACAAAGCTTTATTAATGTACTTTATAAACATACACTGATGAGAGGTAAAAGGAGAGACTGGAGGGAAATGACAGACAGAACCAGAGTTTCAGTCCCACAGTTGGTGAATTTGTTGCCAGCTAGTGAACCTTACAGTTAACATCTGTACAGTCAGCTAACTGGCTTTTTAGGGCAAATGAAAACAGACTGCAATGGTCCAGCTGTAAGATTTGTGCGAATAAGAAGAGGCAAAAATTCACTTTGCTTTCCGTCACACCTACTGAAGGGACAAATATTTGGCCTGTAAGTGACACAATTTCCAGTCCAGTATGCATGTTTATTTCAAATCAAAAATTAAAACATATCTAAATTAATTAAAATTGATAATCATACAATGATTGACACTGACACTGAGCTTTTCCTACACTGTGTAGAAAGTGGAGCTTGAATAAAAATCTTACTTGACTTTGCTGAAGACGATGTCAACATCTGTGGTGGTGACGTTCTTGCCGTCAGTGATATGGCAGTCTTTGCAGAGCTTAGCGAAGTTCTTGCCGTTCATTTCCTTCCCCGTGGCCTTGGTGTCACCGTGGACTGCAAACTTCTGGAAGGCGGTTTCCACCTCTGCCACAGACACTGAGCCCTCAGCCATGCTGACAGACACACACACAGTATACATGCATCTCTGGTCAATTCAAAATGTTGTGTTGAAACTTATAATGTTCAACATATGGTCGCATTGTCTTAACTCTAATAACCCTTCAAAAAGTGATGACTTACTTTGAGTGATGTTCATTTACTTTGTGAAGTTGAAGACCTAACGCAAATTCGTAATGACTCCATTAGTTGATTGACTGTCTGCCTGCCAAGAAATGTCTGCAGTGATGATCAGTCTAAGTGAACATTTGCTCTCTCCCTCTCACACACACACACCCACACACACACTGTTACATCCATCACTGTTATGCTTGTATTACTCAGACTTCTCTTAGGCCCATTTAATTCAATCAGCTCAATTTCCAAATGGCTGCTCTGGTGTTCAACCATATAGTGAATGAACAAACACTCTCCTTCTCTTTCCCTTCTCCTCTTCTACTCAGTCTCTCTCTCACACACACAAACATACAGACACAGACTTATTTAATTTCATTGTTACTGCTGCCTGGTGGTCAAGTTAATTAACAGTGACATAAAAAAGATGATTTATAAGTAGATTTTTATTAAAAGAAAAAAATATTTGTTTAAAGGTTGACATTTATACTATGATTGAAATTTGGTACTTTTTTACATAGCAGGGAAAAGTGCATCTTGCATGATTAAAATAGCAGCTTGCATTAAATTTTAAATTCACTGGGGTGGGCAGCTGGATAAAAAATGTATCAACGGAGAACTGTAACAGGCATTAAAGCACAACGACAAATAGCAAACATGAAAACATGCACTTAAATAACATTGTGGAACCAGTGCTGTATTTGTGCATAGCTACTTTGGGGAATAATCCTGAATTTCCTGTTACATCTACAAATGTCTATATAAATATTACAAATTAGTTGTCATTGCTTGAGCATGATATAAGACATCTAATCCTATGATTTGTTTTCTGCTGCCATCTGTTGCCCCTTTGTTACATACTAGGACAGTGATGCTGAAAAAGAGAGAGAAGAAAAGTGTACCTGCTGCCGTAAACAGAAGGATGCGGTGTAAATATTCAGGAAAATCCTGATTCGCGTACAGCTGCCTGACCTCTTTTCGTCGTGGTCCTCCTCCTCTTTCTTCTTCTCCTTTCTCTTCTGTCTCTCCTCCTTCCTGCCACTCCCAGGCTTTCTCACAATGACGACAGAGATGGAGAGATGCAGAGAAGCAGGAGGAGAGAGGAGAGAGGGGAAGGGAGGAGGGAGAGAGTACCAACCAGCACAGTCGATGACATCATAGGCACTCAGCCTCTCTTGTGTCTATTCAATCTCATTTAGCTCTGCTTCTCTGTACAGATTTGCTTCTCTGGTGAGAGTTATCATGTTTTGTTTAATAATTTTTATTATTTATTTTGTGATAAAGATAATTATTGTCTCCATTCTCCCCAGCAGTTGTTGTTGTCATCAACATAACTCACAGCTATCTGCCCTGCTCATTCTCTTTTGACTCTTTTTCCATTTCTCCCGCCCTCTTGCTTTCTCTCTCTTACCGCCATTGTCACAAGAGCCCTCTTGTCTGGACGAGGATGAGAGTGGCCCTTCAAAGAACAAAGAGTACTGACAACGTAGCTGACACATTACAGGAAAGATAGTCCCGTTTTACAGCTTCATATACAGTAAGTTGAACTGAATATCAGACCAGGAACACAGAGCACATTTGTACTTTTAGTGCACAGCAGTATGTTGCATTTACTAAGTGCAATTTTGAAAGTGCATGTCAAAGAGATTGTTCTGATGGGAAAATCAGTTTGCAGACAGTCCTGCCCTGGAATTTTCCACACATGAATATAAATGTGGGATCAAGAAAGGATACAGTGGTTGACTAGCTGATAGTAGCCTCAACACTGACTCCATTATTTCTCAGAGCAATATTGTTAATTTTACTTTTAAAGGCACATTATTTGCTGAACTATTGGAATGAAAGCAAATTAACTTAAATGCTGTACTGTGTAGTTTTAGTAGTGTCTACTGATGTGAAAGTAATAGAGAATGAAAAAAGGTCACCTTGTACCAACTTTGTAAATAAAGTCCTGATTCTAAATATATAACTATAAAATCAATTTGTAATTTCCAAAACCATTTCAATTTTAAACTTCTATTTCCTATGCCTGCCACTTTTATGATATGGCAACTCTTTTTGTCATGTAATGCCATATCCATCTTTTCCAGCCGTTGTTCTCAGCTCCTCCCATCATTCCTCAGCACCTGAATTACAGATGAAAAATATATGTTTTTCAATTTACTGAAAACTTTACTAAACAAATTAGTTGAAAAGATAGATAGAGGGTTTACACAATAATTGCTAAACTTAATATCATTAGATTTAGTTGTTGTGTGTTAGTCTGTCAATGAATCAATAAAGGAATGATAACTCTTGTGATTTATGCCTTTAAATAAAAACTAAATTAAGACGTTATATAACTGTGTCTGCATTGTACACTTACACTGCAGCGCTTTCACCTTGCCTTGCTTTGTGGTATACCCACACACTGATGCTCTGTACTTTGTTCACAGGATAAACAGAACAAGTTGTTTTGACATCATGCGCCATCATGAAACTCACTGCCCAGTCAAATGGAAAGCTGAGGGGTGTGGGGGATATGTTGTTCCCTGGGAAAGGTCACGACGAATGAGAGCAGAAAGCAATGAGAGAGCAGCATCAAGGGCTCAGTTCATGTTAGCTAATAGCAATCATGGAACATGTTGATACTTCTTTAAATGAGATATAAAAGAGTTAATTTTCCAAAATTCTAAACTTTAAGTAACCTCAAAAAGCTTTGTGAAATCAATCTTAAATACTTGACATGGAGCTGTAATTAAAACCTCCATGTTAATGCTGGATATTAGCTTTTAAGGTATTCATTCATGTTCCAGGTAGTCAACAATAGTTTCTATTTTGCTGAGAAGTGGACTTTAGTGTGTGACATAACCTGAAATTCCTGCCTCATAAGCAAATACCATCATGGTTGCAGACGAGTACTTTCACTCAGATGATAGAAAAGGGTTCTGTGGGAAGACATCACCTGTTTGCTTACAGTATAAACAAAACCTTGCCTTTAAATATCAGCAGAAAACAGCATTGTCTCTGGTTTGAGAGGATCACAGGCGCTGGTGGTTGGACCCTCTTCGGACCTGATATTGACTAACACTTGACTTTCCATTGCCTGGCAAATTCTAGAAACATTTCAGGGATTCACAAATTGACTAAAAGCTGATCTGATTCTATTTCTTCCCATATTTGCTTCCTCCAATAACATCATGGCTGAGTCTAGTTTCCCTTTACCACCAGAAGCCTATTGTCCACTGTGTGTGGATGCACTGAGAGACCCGGTCACCATTGGCTGTGGTGACACTTACTGCCTGGAGTGCATCAAAATCTACTGGGACCAGTTCGACCACATGGGTGTGTACAGCTGCCCACAGTGCCGCGCAACCTTCACGCCACGGCCTGTGCTGAGACGTAACCTGCCCGACGTAAACTACGAGCCTCGGCGCCAGCTTCCAGAGCTCACTCCTTTCCCCTACATGCACCGGGAATCCTTCTGCGATTTCTGCGTCGGCCGTCGCAACAAGGCTGTCAAGTCGTGCCTCATGTGCCTGGCGTACTACTGCGAAACGCACGTCAAGCCACATTATGAGTCATCCACCTTCAAGAGACACAAGCTGGTGGATGAGACGGGCCACCTGGACAGGAAGATCTGCCCCCAGCATGAGAAAGGCCTGGAGCTCTTCTGTCGCTCTGACCAGATGTGTATCTGTGTGTTATGTACTGTCAGAGAGCACCGAAGCCACAACATTACCTCAGCAGAGGAAGAACGCACCGAGAAACAAGTGAGTCTGAATTGTCTGTGTCATCAATATGTCTGACTGATTTTTAAGGAGAGTCTATGTTCAAATTGATGTCACAGACTAAAAATATGTCTTGTTCCCTTAAGTAACTGTGATTTACAAAAGCTTGTCTTCTTATTGTCATGTTCTTCCATCAGAAAGTCCTGGTGGTCACACAATCTGAAGTCCAGCACATCATTCAGGAGAGGATGAAGGAGCTGCAGGAACTGAAGCATAATGTGGACGTTCTCAAAGTAAGATCAGCCATAATCAAACATAAATGATTGTGCTTGTACATTGTAAGATCTAATTGTGACATTGTCTATATGTGATGAGATACAAATGTGACATACAGGTGCAGAAAGTATCCTGATATGGCACCATCCAGTGGTCGTATCAAGAATGACACTTTAAACCTTCTGACAAACTGACTTTATCTTTTAGAGTTGCGCCCAGCGAGCACAAGCAGAAAGCGATAAGACGTTCCACGAAATGCTCCAAGCGGTGGAGCGCTGGAAGGCTGAAATCAATCAGATGATAAAGGCCAACATGCAGTCAGCGATGTCACAAGCTGAAGGCTACGTGGACCGTCTGGAGCAGGAGATACTGGAGCTTCAGCGCAGAGATGCAGAGCTACGACAGATCCTCGAAACAGAGGACAACATTCACTTCCTGCAGGTGCTGAAGGATCATACAGAGCTGCATGAAATATTACCATTCTTGTCTTAATACTTGTCAAGGAGTACCACATTGTTGCAATAATTTATACTCTTTCAAATTGAACCCCATATCCACACATTCAGGATCCCAGTAAATTGCTCACAGCACACTCATGTTTTTATACATAAGATGATAATACAGTGTGTGTTTCTGACTTGTTGAGCTCTTTTCTCTCGGTGAATAGAATTTTCCAACCCTGTGCGTTCCTCCTGAGGCCATGGTGCCCAAAGTGCTCATCAACCCTCAGTTCTCCTTTGGTGAGATGAGCAAGACAGCCACAGAAATGAAGGAACATCTGGATGACATCTGTAAGAAGGAACTGAGCAAAATCTCCAAGACAGGTTTGTTCCGGCCTATTGTATTCAAAAAAAGATATTTTTACTGTAAAACTATAAAATGGGCGAGTAACGTAATGTTGTATCATCTTCACAGTTAGTGAAACCCCTGTGTATATACTTTTGCCAAGAAATGGAGACAAACGACTCAAAGGTAAGTGACTTTTTTTAAAGCACACATGAATATTGATTCGATTTGATTTTTTTGGTAGACAGCAAAGTTTTTCAAAGGCATCTCATTTGATTTATATAAGTATTTGAAAATAAACAATAACATAAAATTCATCGCAAATTAACATGTCTCCATGTTTTCCACATCTAAACAGTTCCTGGAAGAGTGGATTTTCAGGAGCCGAAAACAAGACAAGACTTTTTGAGATGTGAGTATTGTTTATGGTTCAGTGCATAATAAAATACATTAAAAATTTGTTAACGTTTCTTATTTATTAATTGCATTTATATTTATTATATTTACAGACCCTGACACATTGAGTGAATGGAATGGATGATTTTTTTTTTCTTTGTTGATCAGTGATTAAGAAATGTTTATTGTGTGTGTCTCTCTTTGCCCAGACTCCTCTAAGATGTCCTTCGATCCGAACACAGTCTACAAAGAGCTGGTCCTGTCCGACGGGAACCAGAGGATCACCCGGAAGAAAACAGTCCAGTTTTATCCAGATCACCCAGACCGCTTTGATGGCTTCTCCCAGGTGCTGTGCAAGGAGCCCCTGACTGGCTTCAGATTTTACTGGGAGGCAGAGTGGAACGGGGAGTTTTCCATTGGGGTGGCCTACAAGAGCATCAGTCGCAAGGGGAAGAATTCACACAGCCTGCTGGGCTACAATGACAAGTCTTGGAGTCTCCTCTGCTCAGACTCAGGCTACTCAGCTTGGCACAACAAAGTAGACCGCGACCTTCCTGATTCTCCCAGGGCTACACGAATTGGCGTGTACCTGGACTATGCAGGCAACACAGTGGCTTTTTACTCAGTCTCAGAGACGATGGAGCTTATCCACAGATTCAAAGCGCAGTTTAGTGAGCCTTTATATGCAGGTTTTGGTGTTGGCTCCTCAGTTACCCTCTGCCAGCTGAAGCAGAATCCAATGCCTTACTAAGACGAACTAACAGGAAAATTTACCATTGTAAAGTGTACAGTACTCAAGTATAAGAAAATTGGCTGAATATTGACTGTACAGTGAAATGTAAAGTTATTTTATGCAATATTCAATTTTAAACTCCTCTCTGACTGTCTCAACAAAAAAATTAAACAAGTTTCACAAAGTATTTACCGCACAGTTGCTGCACTATTAGATTGCACATATTTGTATGCACACACTGAATGTTCTTGTAAAATATGATGATAATGCTTCAATGAATGTTATTTCAAGGCTATAACTTAAGATCTATATGCCAATATGTTCATCTATATGTATGTTGATTTAATATAGGTACTGCAGATAACACAGTAGCGGTCATGCAATCCTGTAGCGCTAATAACAGAAGACTTATATTCAACTGTAGTGTTTTTATGAGCATTAGCATGTTGAAATAATCTGCAGACAGATGTCAAAATTATTCATACAGTATGTGTATGTTTGTATATATGTACAATAAAAAAAGCAAAAGTCTACATCTTGTTTCAACATTAACACATTTTTATTGCCCTACAGAGAGCGACATTCACAATTAAGATATGAAGCAATAAAAAAATACCTTTATAACATTTTATATAAACTGATATGAGTAAATCTGTTATTTACAGTTACTCAACTAAGACATTAAAATATGATCATGTTACGTTATTAACACCTGCATTTTTAAATAATTCATTTACTGTGTTTTATTGACTTATTTCTCTGATCAAAACAAATCAAAAAGTCTTCATGATGAGAGCCTTAATGCTTATAGACAAATGCATTTACTGGACAGTTTCCCCACCTGATACAGATAGAGGGGAGGTGGGAGAAAACTTGTTATGACAAAGATAAAGACGTTTACCGAGTTAGCTGCAAAAAACTGGGATGTTGATATGGTTCCCATCAAGGATAATACAAGTGCAATCGGAAGCTGAGACACAATTATGACCACCAGATTAATCAAAATGATCTTGAAAGCCCTTTTCTTAATGCTGTTACCCCTGTGTTGGTCCCTCTGCCCTTCACATGGCCTCGGGCATTTCAGAGCTATAAGAATTGAGACGCAGCAGAAAGAGGAACAGATACAAAGCTGCTGATTGTAAATTGAAAGCTATGCCAACAATGGTAACCATGATCACTGTTAGCCAAGAAACACAGCAACATGCCACCCTGTACGTCAGAGGTTTACACCTGAGGAATGTCACAGGATGGATGGTTGCAAGGTACTGTTCCAGGCAGATATAACTCTGGACCAAAGGTCGCAGAATAAAAATACACCAGAGAACTTAAAAAGCTTTTTGAAGACATCGATTGAATCGCAATTGGCCAGGAAATAGCAAATGCCTGAGAGACAGAGAAGGCTCTCCATCATAATCTGGTTGAGAGGGATGAAATCAGAAGCTATCTTCTCTCTTCTTCCCCTCAGTATAAGCCACAGGATGTAAACATTGGTGGGGAGACCAAAGAGAAGGTAAATTTGTGGCCGTATTGTTGATGCTGGAAATATTCAATTTCTTCCTAATGATAAACACAATATCCTAAACAACTTCTGTGATACTACAGTTTCAGCACCAGGATGGAGGCATGTTATTTACATATTATACAACACATAGTTCTGACCAAGCATTTAGAATGTGCTCAAATCAGCATGACAGCACACCTAGCCATGCTCAAATGAAAAAAGCCTCATCACTAATCCCTGGGCCACACTGGATGCGTAAGTAGCGCGTGTGCGTCGCGGAACCTCTTGCTTTTCATTTCGGCGCCCATGTTAACAGCTTAGAGCGGCCACACTGTTCAAAATTTCCATTTTATAGCCTGTTTAGTAATTGTTGTTGTTGTGGCGCATTTGATTATGCCAACAGTAATCTGAGAGGTAAGAGCAGCAGGTGAGACTATTTTCATGTCAGTGTCAGCCGAACTCTGCATCAAGTTTGAATCCATGTAGCTTTAGATTAAAGGGGTGAATTTGCTGGTAAATTTTGTATGTTTAGTATGTGTCACTGTGCACTGCCTCTCAAGTTGCTGTAAAGGCTTGCTGTTGAGTTACTGAGCAATCTTTACCTTGTATTAAAGGACAGGTCCAGTTTTTCAAGTCTGTCTTAAAACAACAGTCAGGTGACCATATGAATACTCACTGTAATTATTCCTCCTGTTCATACTGGCTATTAAAAGATCCCCTTAAAATTTACAGTTTTTTTTAGCATCAAATTCCCTCTTTGTGTTTCCTCGGGCAGTGTTTCCCTTTTGAGCTGCAGTGGAAGTATAGTAACAAAAAGAGGAACTGTAACGTTGAAATATATCTACTTGATTTGACTCATTTGGATGACTGAAGCTTCATATTAGCTTCAGAAGGAGACTGGTGGATTTTGACCCCCATCATTTACATTGTAAGTGCATTATGAAGGGATCTTCCAATGGACAGTATGAACAAGAGGAATTATTATGGCAGGAAAAACCTATTTCAATGTTCTTTTGGGCACCTGACTATTGTTTTAAGACAGACTTGAAAAACTATGAACCCATCCCTTAACATGCGTAGTAAGATGAACAAAGTAAACAGTCATTTCTGGTTATGACTTCTGAGCAGGCACAAAATGAACACTACCACTGCAGAGAATGGTTTGTCAAGCTACCCCTCTGTTGTTGAATATGATCATTTGGCTTTAAGCAAGGCTGCAATTTCAGTTAACATCGTCCTGAGTCGTCCATTAAATGTTTATGTCACGTGGCTCATACTGACCGGAGCCAGACAGACTTTGACCTCAGATATCTTTTCTCTAAACCTGGCTATGTCTGAGATTTTTTTCTCTTTATCCAGTATATGTTTTTTTATATTTATAAAGTTGAAGTTATTCTTATGTTTAGAAGTCTTCGTGTTTTCACTTGGCCTTCTCTATACAGCTCGTCCTGTCTTCCAGTGCTGCATCTGTGTTACTACAGTGAAGAAAATGATGTCACTGATCATGAGCTCCATGACCATTCATTTCTTTTTGTATGTGGCTGCTATTCCACTGCAATGTTTCTTGACATTTATTGAGTTTACCTGTGCTGAAACCATTCGCACAAGCTTAGCTTTAGCAACTGGGTTTATACAACCCCTTCTCTACCTCCACAGGAACGGAAAACTTACCTGCTTCAGGAACAGTTTTTTTTAAATAAATGTGTTATTGTGAATATACATTCATTTTTATATGTGAAATAGCACCTCTGTTCTCTTTTTCTTTTGTACTAAAACTGCTTTAACAACAGTCTATGCTCATGACTCAAAAATGGTGTAAACTAAGCTGCCTGTATTCTACATTGATTCTCATTGTGACATCTTTCTTTTTCAGTATTAAACAAATTAACAACATTTTTTAAAAAATCATATACATTTCTTTGATAAGATTTCCATACTTTATTTATTTTCATGCATGGCAAATAATGCGAGGATGTTGTGAAAGGCTTGATTCATTTAAAAATCAGTGCATTATAAAGAGGAAGAGGACAAAAAGCACAGGCAACACATACAGCTGTAACTATATATATATATATATATATATATATATATATATATATATATATATATACACACACACACATATTTTGATTGTTTATAGTATTTATTTAGTGTCTTTGTTTTTTTGTATGTTTTAGTTAGTAATCCCATGGTTTGGGTATTTTAAAAGGTGTTGGGGTTTTACTTTGGGTAAAAGTAGGGGGGAGTGTTGTTCGCCTCATGGGGTTTTATATATATATATTGCTTTCTATAATATTTGTGCGTGGCAACCATGGTATGATTCAAGTTAGAGAAACATTGTGGTTGTGGGAAATACATTATTGGTTCAGGTTAGGTAACTAAAACATTTGGTTAATATTGGAAAGAGCATGTTTTTTTCATATTTTAAAGGAACATTGATTGCAGGTCTGTGATGGAACACGAACCCTGGTATCCTGCATGTAAATCTGTTGATCCCCTGCATGTAAATCTGATGTGTTATACCAATAACCAATCCAAACTCCACACCCTTCCACCTCTTTTGTCTGTAATGTTTTGATAATCTGTTGATGAATGAGTGACAGGCTGATGTACACGAGCATCATTTGCATGTTTAGCTACTAGAGAGACGAGGCTGGGCAGGAGATGCAGTACAAACATAAGGGGCCCGATTTTAACTGAACAAGTGCAACGACGAGCGAAAGGTGGTAGAGCGTCACGAACACACATCACGACAAATCTGCACCCAAAATACAGATGGAGTAGGTTTTTCATCAGTTAGTTACTATAATAACAAAAGAAATAAAAACATAAAGGAACATTTCAACAGCAATTCGACTGTATCTCACCTTGTACATGTTCACATAGTTTAGTAGCCTAATTAATGTTACACAATGTGTTTCAAGGATAAAACATGAGATGCTACTTTTGCTAAAAAGAAAACTGGAAAAGAACCCGACGTCTCCCTCATAAAAAAGCTGAATATCGACTTATAACCGACCAGTCTGATGTGTGTAGAGGTGTGTGTGGTTATACTGTAACAGCCTGGTGTTATCAGATGGTTTAATGAAGGTAAGCACAGTGAACGGCACTGCGCTCTGGAGGCTGCAGATTTATCAACATATCAGTCATGCTGCCTTCAGATGGATGGATTTAATGAACTGAAGAAGATTTTCTTTTTCATACAGTAGTAGTGTTTAATTGAAATACATTATTTATAGTCTATTTTAAGCATTAATCCATTGTTGCAGCAAGTATTTAGTTTGATCCTGCTGATAAAATCACGAAAGCAGCAGCGGATTGACATCTTGAGACATCTGCTTTGAGCGCGACATCCAGGACCAAATTTCAACTAAAATACTACAATTGTCTTCATTTGAATGAACCTCCCACCTGTCTGCGCCCCTCCTCCCACCTGTGCATCGTCACCAAAATATCAGACAGATGCACAGAGCGAGTGCTGCTTGAGCTGGTCGTTGCCCGAGGACTTCACATCAGATATGGTCATTGATATATCAGCACTGAACAAACAGGAAAACAGAAACAGGAAAAACTGTGTATTTATTTCAGGTAAACATTCAAATATATTTCATTATTATTAATATCAGTTTTAGTTTTGACTGTGGATTTGTTCTCATTGTTTTCTTTTTCTGCTCTCTGCTCAAAGACTTGATGCTGAAAGACTGACGTGAGAGACTTTATGAACCAAACTTCACGGAAAATGAACTCAACAAATGCATCTCCGTTCCCTGATATCAAAATTCTAACCATCACCTCAAACACCATCAACTTGGTGCTGAGTCTGCCCACCAACAGCTACGTTGTGTGGCTGATAGCGACCGGAGCAGGAGGCACACTGGTGGCAGAGTTCTTCCCGCTCAACCTGGCTGCATTTGAGATTCTCTTCTGCTTATGTTCTCTTAGCAACCTTCTCAAATTCATCTTCCCCTCAATAAAAGTTTTTGCAAGATTTTCAAATGGTTTCCTGTGGAGTGGCCGCCCTATACTGCAGTGTTGTATCTGTATAGAGCAGTTTCTGGCCGTGGTGCATCCTGTGCTGTTCCTTAGGTATAAATCATTGAGGTACAAGGCGACTTTCTCTGGTGTGGCTTGGGTGGTTATCATTGGATTGTCTGTATTTTACATGGTCTCTCCCTTGACAAAGCATTTTGTTTTTGTGAGTCAGTGTGTGCTTTTAACATTGGTGATGCTGTTCTGCTACTTTGCAGTCCTTGTGGCTCTAAGAAGAGCTGGACCAGGGGAGGGAAAGAAGAAGATGAACAACATGAAGAGAAAAGCTTTTATGACTATCTTAGTGATCATTGTGTCATTTGTGGGGACTTACCTCCTTTGGTGTGTTGCTATTCTTCTTAATTTGAACAGCTGGTTTTTATACAGTAAGAAAATGTTCATGAGAATTTGCTCTTTTATTACTTTTGCCACTGGGTTTGTTCAGCCGCTCCTTTACCTGCGAAAGACTGGAAAGATTTCTTGCAATAAAGCTGTGTGAGTTATGTACATGTTGAGCTTTTCCAGACATTCATGATAGTCTGTGTATGGATGTTCTTTCTTGACCACTAGGAACAGTAATCTTATTAGTGAAGATTCTGGAGTGATTTATAGTCACCAATTGATCGTTTTTGCTTTAAATTGAAAAAACGAAATGTTTATTTTAAAATTAAAAGGAGATAACCATGAGCTAGTTGACCAGTTTGTGTTTCTATCTACTTCATTTTAATTATATTAATGACAATTGAACCTTTTTTTTTTTTACTAACAATCTCTGACATATATTTTGATTATTTTTCACTTCTTTTTTCAATTTTTGAATTTCATTATATCTCTATATTGTGGTAGTTAAATGACAGATGAGTCACGTGCCAATATTCTGTCTGAAGTATGAAAGATTGTTTATATATACTGAATGTATAAATGGTTGTTATTTTGCTCAAATAAAGTAATTAGGAAGTACTATTGTTGTTGTTGTTTTGTTTTGTTTGTTTGTGTTCAAACAAAATAATGGACAACTGATGACAGTGCTGCAATTTTCTTTGTTTCCATAACAAGAAAGTTTAGATAACAGACAGTTACATACAGTAGATCTGACTTGAGAAAAGCTGCCAGAAAAGCTTTTCCATTAGTCTGCGTTCACATAAAAAGTGTCCACAACACTGAAAGTACAACCAAACACAACTGATTGTGTTCAAAACGACACACCAAACAGATAGGAGAGCTACAAAGTGTGATGTTGGTGAGTCATCTTTCTTTAAATGCAGACTTTATGTCTGTTCAGGACAAAGTCTGAAGTTCACTGTTTTGATTTGTTTCTTCCTGTCGGCAAGGAAGCAAGTGTCCTTATCCGACATCACAGTTTTAATTGAGAAAATACAGAGTCTGTTAATGTGGAGGGTTTCTCACTGCTGCGATGGCACTTTGTGTTTTAGGCCTGTAGGACTGGTGTGTTTTTAGTGTTGTTTTAATGTATCACAATAAGCCCAGTTTAACGGCTTTTTTAAACTATTGATTCTTTATACTATTTAGCCTCCTCCTCTCATTCAAATTCCAAACAAGTGTGGCAGTATGAATTATTTGCCACTGGGTGGCACTGTTTCCTTTCTCTGTTGGTTTGTCAGTTCATTCTTTATTTAAGCATGTTATGCTCATGAGTTGCTCTTAAACACAAAAACGGGTTGGTTGCTTTTCTTCAAAAGCCTATTATCAGTATGGTTTGGTTTGGTTTTGAACAGTAATGTCCCGTAAAGAATCATAATCTGGTTGTCTCCCAATATATATACTTTTTTTATCAGTCATGGAATCAAGCAGAAGTGTTGTGTAATGAATACAGTCAGTATTTGCAGGATTTACGCTTACACACATCCAACTGTATCTCTCACACTTGGTTTTTAACCCTTGTGTTTTGTTCAAACTGGCTTTAATTCCTCATTTTTATGAGCCCACATACCCCACTGCTGTTATGTGTAAAAATGATAATTAAGTTACAAAATCAGCCTTTTTTTTTTCCTTTTTCATATTTTTTCTTTCTTAATATATAGAAAAATATCAACATGGTAATCCCTATAGCACATTTGATGAAGGTGATGAAAAATTAAGCCTTGTTATTACACTAAATAAGGAAATATTTCATGTTTTTTCTATATATATAGTAGATATGGTATATGGGCTCTGCATTAACAAATCAATATTCCTTTTGTTTGCCAAAACAAAAGGAACATCACCATGTAGCATGTGAGACCTGACAGACATTCAAATAAACTCAGTGCTGTAAAGTGCTATACAAATTAAGTTATCATTTAGTGACCTAGAGGGTATAGTACACTTTTATAGTACACAGTTGCTGTAATAAAAGGAAGTCACATATAGGGTGTCAGATCAAGTTTTCTCTACAAAAGTAACACTAAACGAGATTCTTGAGATTTTCTGTGTTAATTGTTTGATTCTTAGGGACCATGTTTGACTCTGTTACCTTCCTCACTGCTTAGCAATGCAATTAGGAGGTAGGAAGGAGGTCATTAGGTTATAAAGGCTCCTTACCATCTTTATTCCCTTGCTTTATTTATTCAATCACTAACTTTTAAGTCAAATGTACGTTCAGTACCTTCTAGGCTTAATTTGAATGGGTTTGGAATCTGATCAAGGAAATGAAGAAATGAGGAGTTTTAGTTACCTTAATTTATAATCCTTAATATGGTGCATTCTAATATTTTATTTGACATGTTTTGGTAACATATACTGTAAGTAAAACATGTGGAATTGCTGGGATGTGTTTGCTCCTAAGCATGTGACAATCTCAAACAAGCCAAAGAGAGTCTCCTTGTTTTAAACATTTTGACTGACGTGGCTGTTCACTTTACGGAAACCAGTCTGTGGTCTGATAGTTAGATCTCTCGGTTCAAACTGCCTTATTGAAATCAAGATATACTGTATGTTTGGTTTATCCAGGGGATAGACAGAAAGAGGCATGGCCTGTTCTTTCCCCAGTGTGGTGGAAGGTCTCCCCTTTTTACGCTTCCATTTATTGTTGTCATGTCTCTGCTTCGTCCTAGGCCTGTTTGAACTTACTGTCATTGTTTTTCTCATTCACTGTTTTCACTTCAGACTTCATGTCATCTTTGCAACCACTGCACATGTCATCAACAGTGTTTTGCACCATGTCCAGCCAAATGCAACCATTTGATCCAGGTTCCAGGATCCAGGTGTTATGATAGACATCATAACAACTGATGATATTGTTTCACTATCATTTATTTATGGATATCAATACATAGCAGTAACACTTAAGCCAGCCATCATGCAGTATATACACTACATTTGCAATTCCTGTTGAGATTCCATTGTGATTAAAACCGCTGCCGTCACAGCTATCTTCCACTTGCGTAGAACCTGCACACACAGTTGTTAAAAAAAGAAACTCTGTTGAGTCAAACCAAAGCGTCCTTTAATATGTGATCAGGAGAGCACAAAGCACTGTGAGACTGTGACAGCAGTCTTCACTGACTGAGAGGACAATACATCAATTATAGTAATTATAGTAATTATAATAAGACAGCTCATTATTGTCATTCAATGGAGACGGTTTTGCAAAATAAACATGTCCATAAAAGGAATTTATGAGGGCTTCTCTTTTAGACTCTAAGCTTAGAGTAGGGTGAGGCATCCAGAGCATATGACAATCCAAAGTACAACTTTTCTCCAAATCTGCCAGCGGTGGGATAGAAACCCATTAAGTTGGAGGTAAGAGAGTCAAAAGTCTCTTTGTTGATTTTACGTCCACTCTACGAAAGCCAGTCAGTTATCTTTCGGCTTAAGGTCTTAGAGCATTAAGAATTTGAAAGCCATCGAGTGAACGATTTCATCTGTAATTTTCCACCAGCTTTGCATGAGCTCAAGCAACTCCCGTGGGCTTTCTCATGTCTGTCACCAGTGTACGGCCTTTCTAATCACAGGTGTTCCACAGATTCCACAAAACTTAAGACAAACAAGCACAGTTTGTGAAACAAGTATATTTTATTACATTTTGTACCCTTTTTTTTTTACACTTTTGACAGGATTTTTTAACCATTGTTACAGATATTTAAAGAATACATTTTCATAAACTCTTCATCCCTGGGTATTTGGGACTTCAAAAGTTTATTAACTGTAACTGTATATTAAAATATTGGCATTTCCTATGCATAATAACAAAATTGTCAGAATATCACTATGCCTTTATTTAAATCTACAAATCAATATACGAATAAATTTTTGAAAATTACGTGAAATCATCTCATCTGGTGCAACTCAACATTCAGTATTATTTGCATTTTTTTATTGATATGAATTGTTTCTTAAACACTTGAGACTGGTTATTTTAGAAAAGAGCACAATTCAAAGTGGACAGAGTTTTTCCTATGCTCTTCACTTTATAGACCACCTCACATGGAAGATTCTTCCGGTCAGATCTCTTCTCTATCTTTGTCACTTTAAAGACCTCATAAGGAGGAATTAAGGCCTCCCTTTCCGACTCTCCAAGCTTAGAGTACAGCGAGATGTCCGCTCCGTAGCATGTGACGATTTCAAAACATGTTTTGTCTCCAAATCTTTCAGCACTGGGGTACCAACCCATTGAGATGGAGGTAAAAGAGCCAAAGCGAATCCCCTTGTTGACAACATCTTGGCTGAAGTAGCTGTTGACTCTACGGAAGCCAGTCAGACATCGTTCTGCTACAGGTTTACAAGCGTTGAGAGTTTGAAGGGCGTCAGTCAGGAAAAAGTGAAGTGTGTGATACATGAACGTGGTCTTGTACTTAGCTTTCTGTGTCCGCACTGCGTTATTGAAATCCAGATAGATTTTTGGTTTATCGAGGGTATAAATATAAAAAGCCATGATCTGTTCTTTCCCCAGTCCAGTAGAAGGTTGCTTCCCCTTTTTACGCTTCCATTTTTTGTTATAGAATTTCTCTGCTTCAACCCAGGCTAGTGTGAAATTCATGTCTTTGTTTTTCTCATTCGCCAGATATTCATTCTTGACTCTGTTCTCCATTTTGTCTTTGCAACCAGTGTACATGTCATCAACAGCGTTCGGAGCCAAATCCAGTGGAACTTGACCTTTTAACCCAGGTTCAACAGAGTTCTGCAAAACAATTTTAGCAAGCATGAGGAAAAAAATAGATAAGTTTACCTACAGATGTCAGTACAGAACAGTCAGCTTGTACAGTAAACTACCTTTGCAATTCCTATAGAGGCTCCATAAGTCATTAGAATTGCCATCCAAACTGCCATCATTGCCATCTTCACCAGCCACCAGAGACCTGCACACAGAATACCTCTTTCATTAAACACAGTTTGTTTGTTTGTTTCAATAATCATACCTGACTCTGGTTACTTCATCTAACATTGTTGAGTGATGAACATTCCTCAAACATAAAAACAATGAAGTAAAACTTGTTTGGATAGATTGAAATCAGCCTTGAAGTGGACTTCACCCCTTTTTTATTGACGTAATCACTTGCATTCACAAAGTAAAAGCATGTATTTCCGGGATGGTTTGGAATCTGATCAAAAACTGTGAATGTTAAGAGAAGAAATCAAGACTTTTATTCACTTACCTCAGTTCAATTCTCACATGCTGTAGTGGTTCTTTGGTGACATGTGAAGTATTAGCTTGTGTGTGTCTTTTACCAGCTGCAGGTCATTCCAATCAGGAGCAGGACCTTCACAAGGACTTTCTCAATACAGAGTACATTCAAACCATTCCTCTTTGATTTTAAGGAAGCATATGGGTTTGTGTGTCTGGAAATAAGGTGGTTTCAAACTAATTTAAGAATTCCTTAAGAAGATTCTGAGCAAATTTACCATTGTTGAAGCAAAACTATCCGTCTGCATTACTATAATAACTCATAAACTTTCAAGTCTATTTCATGGATGCAGGATAAATTCTTTCAAGATGGATCACATAGTGATTTTTAATAGAACTGTATCAATGTCCTGTTTTTTTTTAATATTTAGAAATATGTTAAAGGTTGGACATGGGGGTAATTTTGATATATGCAGAAACATAATCTGTTTATTTTGTTTGTAGAACTGTATGTGGGAATAGACACAATGAAGGCACAACAGGACTCCACACACTGGACAGAAAAATGTACAATAGAGATACAGTATGCAGAGATGGTCCATATACTGTATGATGTGTTTATTAAAACAGCTAAAACAACACCACAAATATTGTTCATTAATGACATTTTAAGTGTGAATATCAGTGACACATTATTAGTGGGTGATAAATTACAATATTACATTTCATACAGCAGTGTACATGTTGAAATTGGAAATGTAAGGCTATGATAGAGGGATACTTTTCTGTGTATTCAAGCAGTGCTTCAAAATTTAAAAATCCAGGTAATTTTTTTTTTTTTTTTTTGGAAAACGCTCTCTACTCCTGTTAGAAAATGCACCAATAAAACATAAATGTTCAGGTATGAACAGCCAACTTGTGTCTTCTTTCTGAAATTTGTGAAGCTGCAAATGTTCAAAGATTCAAGATCAAGCAAAGATTGTTCAAAAATATTTTTGTCTACTCCTACTGGTACTATTATATAACAACCAAAGATGAGTTTCCTCCATGGAAATTTCCCTACTTTGATATTAGTTATAATGGTTTATTGAGCATAGCATGTCCTCTAAAAACAAAGCCAACACCGGTATTATCTTAACTTTAAAAACAACACTTCTGATGTCTCTTGATGATGTAACACCACAAGATAAAGTGTTCTTTCCTGTTTGATTCACTGGATAATTCTCCATATCACCATAATGATCACCAGCACCAGAAGAGTTCCCAGCACCGTAGCCACAAAACGCTTTTGCCTCTTTTTTATGAGAATTAAAGAACTTATTATCCACAGTATTATACATGCTGACATCGTCACAACTCTGCTTACATGCCAGCGTGTTAAAACAGCTCCAAAATATGTTTCCATTTGTTTTTTATTCAATTTACAATTTAAATCTCGCCTTGGTGTTTTAGTGCTCTGTAGCTTGTAAACCACACTGCACCACTGGTCATTTGTCAGGACATCAGTGATTTTGAAAACCTCATAAGGAGGAATCAAAACCTGTCCCTTTTGGTTTTCAGCAGAGTAATATGTTATATCAGCACCAAAGCATGTGTAGATCTCAAAACAGGAAACATTGCCATTAAAATCAAACGACTGCTTGCTTGAAGTTGCCCAAATGAAAGCACCAAAACGCATGTTGGTGTTGATGACATTGTGGTTAAAATTTTCCAGTGATCTGTGATAAGTGATTCTGCAAGATGTTTGATTTTGACGCAGAATGTGAATGGCGTCTGTCAGGTAGAAGTAGAGGTAGTGGAACTTAAAGCTGTACGTACTGTATATGTGTTTCCCTGCTTTTACTGCTTCGTTGAAAAGTTGTCGGATTTTTTTCACTTTCGTGTACATGTACATAGCTACAGCATGGTCATCTTTCAGGTGCTTGTGTGCAGGTTTCTTTGCATCTTTTTCAACGGAAGCCCAGGCTAAACTGAAGTTTCTGTTGTAGTGCCAATCAAACACACCAAACAGGTCGATCACAGAGGCTGCTTCGGATCGGCAACCATCATACATGTCATCAATGGAATCTGTCGCCATATCCAGAGGTAAACTATCAGTTTTTGTTTTCTGCAACAGACAGATAAGAAATAGCTACAGTGAGCGGAATCAACAATTTGGTTATATTCAGTGTGTAAACTGTACTATATTATGTGCATCTGAAAGAAAGTACTGTTCTCTCACCTCAGCAGGTTTCTGGGGCCACCAGGGTATTAGAAATGGGTCATTATACAATAGTAGCACCACCGCCAGCATCACACAAAGGATTGCCCAGTTTCTAAACTAAAGGGATATATATGTGTTTTACAAAAATACATCAGACTGTTGTATTATTTAACTATTTTCATTTACATTAACTCAGTTTGTATGTTTAAAGCTGCAAGTACTGTACAAGTGGCTGCAGTGTAAAAGATAAATGATACAATATCAACTATAATCAGGAGCCACACAATATTTTCTTTGTTCTCTGATCCATCAATAAAAATCCTCATCATGTCCGTCAACAGTGTATACAATCTGATTGGCTTACCTGTCCTCTGTCAAGTGCTGTCAACAGCATGTTACTGTATTCTTTTGAGGCAAAAAATCAAATGAAGAGAGTGCAGATGCAATGTCGTTTGCCAGTAAGGTGGTTCCAGCTCACAGGATTTACAGGTGCAGCCACATAGAATTTCTTCTACACTCTTGTTTAAAGCTGCCGGAGTTAACATCTTATCTTGCATGTGATTTTTTTCACAGTGTTTGATAAGAAACCACATGACAAATAGTTTCTACATTTAATTTTATTACAGACGTTTACCTTTTCTTCATATTATCGTGTTGGTGTTTGTGTATTCATTCTGTGCAAATGAAACCCTCGCTTCACATTGGCTCTGTCATTTCATCGTTTGCATTGCCATAGGGAGGTTCCACATGTGGTAACAGTAGTAAATCCTGTTTGGCAGCTCACTCAGGTAAAAACAAACAAAGGTAAGTCATCAAGTTGCAAAACACTACAAGCAGAGACTAACACAGAAGATTTATTTATTTATTTATTCTGACAAAGGCCTTATTACGAGAGCTCATCTTCACAGATAAAAGATGAAACTTTACCATAGTGCTGCTCATGATGTGGTAAGTTATACAGCAACACAAAAATGTAACATTTTCAAGACTGCCACTTTTCAAAATAATAATTTTGTTAATAATTTACTTAATTTTGTGGTTAGGAGTCAATAACCAATCAAATCATTTTGATAATAATGCCAAATCTTTATTTACAGTTGAGCATGATACGCTATGATGAGTCTTACAGGGATAGTCACATTTTAAGTAGTATATATTTTGTTATACTGTATATATTGCATTATGTTATCTACCTTTTATTATCTACATTTGTGGTGCTCAATTTCAGTGTACGCCGCAGAGTTTTGTTCCTCTAAGAGTAACTGAGTCACACCTGGTTAGGTGGAGGTTACAAAACACAGCATTCAGAAGTGCTTCATTCATTTTCGTCCGTTGATATCTTTCCCCTTCATGAGCCTCCTGGTGATGACATATGTATAAGAAGTGAGGCACATTGTAAATGAACAGAAGGTATATACATTTTTAGTTTAGGAGACATAACATTTTGCGTGAAACCAAACACACTCTAATCTCATTTCCTCTGTGTTAAATGGCATATTTCTTCTGTTCCAGATGTACTATGCCTTCCCTGCAGAAGCAAGCGTGTCAGTATCTGCATGTGCCATTACTTCTCTTGTTCTTTTGGTTGGGCTGTTGATGTTTGTTGTCATGTATCAAACATTCAACTGGCAGGATATTGTTGGAAAGGTATTTAACACTTTGTATTATTTAACAGTATATATTTGATATGAATCAAAGTATTTAGATTTTGATATCTAAATTAGTTTGACTAAAAATGTTACTTTTAATTAAATCAAATTCTAGAGGACCTAACTATAATATCATAACAAGAACAAAAACTGCAATTTTCACATTTCTAAGTATGCACTATTAAAGTGATTCCAAAAAATCTAATTGGTTTGTAATTGAAAACAGTGATGTGGACTGATGTGGACATACTGCCATCTGCTGGATAAATGCTGAACAATCTGTTTCTCTTCATTTCAGACTTCCACTCAGGATCTGTCTTATGACCCCAGTGATAACATGTATGACGACTGCAGAGCCAAACCTTCAGTTGTGACTGATAAAGCCATAATGATGAGACGGGATACCAGTACAAAGTTCAGTCGAGCCTGGAGCGATGCGGAGCGAAAAGCCAGAGAGCCTGCGCACAAGTACATGGAGAAACAACATTCAATTGCCATATACATGCAGCAAGAACTGAAAAACCCAGTGGTGAGAAGGAGACATCTCTAACAAACAGGTTCGCTTCAGCTCCTTCATGTTCTGACAAGTGGGACTTAACAAGGAACACTTCATGTTTTGAGGTATACACATGTTTACTGAAGAGCAACCTGAGCTGTGTTTATGATAGAGAGCAATACATTGCATCCAATATCTGCATTACCAGCAGATGGATTATGGCCCATTTTCATCATCACTTGTGTGATTATTGTATCTCTTCTGCTACCCTTTGTCATTGTTAAGGTGTTAGAATACCAAAACTGCTGTTTACAGTATTTCATCTAATGGCACTCACTACCCTGCTGGATTTGTCATTTAAAGGGCAAAATTCAATGTTAAATAAAGATTGTATTGTTTTTTTTATACTTTACTGTGTTTGTAACCCCCAATCATCATGCTTAATTGTAATAGGAGCAATAGTAAGAACTACAGTCAAACAAGAAAGACAACACAAAAGAAAATAAAATAAATGAATAAATAAAGATGTGTTCTTAATATAGTGATGCCCAGTAAGTATTTACATTCCTTATCAGGAAAGACAGAAGAGATATATGTGTACTTGTACATACTTACACAAGCATATACATCTGTGTTAGCATGCATATTTAAACTATACACGTAGTTATACTGTACACATTAATTTCATCCATTGCATCAATGATTTCATTGTATGTAGTGAAGCCATTTAGCCTATAATTTTTTCCACCAGTTCTTTCCATTTTTACCATACTTGAGCTTCCCTTTGCCTCCAATTTCTTGTAATTACCTTTAAGGAACTTATTCTCAAAACTATTTCCCTTAGAGGGTGCAGATGAATTATACTTTGCATATTTACATGCTGCTGCGTCTGTACCTCCCGTTTGACTCAGAGACAAACTTCCAAAATGGCATATATAGCTTCTCACTTGGAGGATGTTTTTTTTTTTTTAAAAAATGGGAATGAGGCAAGTCATATTCAATTTTAAGTTCTTCAAATGACTTTATGCATGTATTATCTACTAGTTTTTCGAATATGTCTGACCCTTTTTCTAATCCTTTTTGAGACCATAGGTGAAATATTTTACCCTACTTATTCGGGATCAAGTCAGGGTCAAATTTCTTCATCCAGATGATGATGACACCTGACTGTATTCCAAGTCTTCAGTGTATTTTTCACCCACATATTTTCAATTTTTGATTGTGATTTGAAATTTTTAATCAGAAAATGGATAGTTCTTATCATGCCTTTCATACTAATTGACTCTACTGATCTATATCTGGATTGTGTTTTTTCCATTATCCAGGTCCTAATAACTAATATCTATGCTGCTATACACTAACATTGTAAATTAGGGAGAGCTAACTCACCTTTCTTTGACATTGTATCCCATTTCTTAAATGTAGTGGAACTAATGATCTGACTAACTTCCATCTATCTTTTGTTTGTTTTACGTCTATATCATTAAGAGTGTAATTATTGGTGTTCTGATTCCTAAAAATCTAATATACAAATTTTACTTCTATGTTTCTCATTTCTGTATATCAAGATCAAACTTCCAACTGAACCCCTTGATACATAGTACATTGTCATTTAATGAAAACTGGATGAAAACCCAACCTTCTACATGTTTCGATCAAAAAACCCCAATGTAGCCGATAAAAAGCTATCTCTGCAGCAAAAATCAATACCTGGATATCACATTTATTTGAACGATCTACAACAGATGGATGGTCTTGTGAGCTTTAAAATGGGCAGAAATCACATTGTGGCCTGGAGCGGCACTGACTGAAATTGCTATGTTTTAAAACTCCAGGCATAGGAAAATATGGTTATAGTGTTAATCACAACTAACATGGCATATTTACTAGGGGTGTGCCCAAATACAAATACGTTATTTGGCAAAGCACAAATTGTGGGTATTTATGAATATTTATTTTGTATAAATATTTTAAAAAGTATTTGCTTTTGGGAAGAAAAAAAACATGTCAAATACCAGCACACAGGTCGGTTACATCACTATCTCAGTCTCTCTCCTCTGCTCAGCTGTTAGTCTATCAGCAGGTCTCAACGAGGGGAGTCACATCCACCTGCTACATGATGCACATTTCCTAATTTGGACATCACTCCTGGAGTTGGGGGTGTTCTTCAGGGATAAAGCTGAGCTACTGACACACACTTAAGTGCTCTCAAGGGACTCTCCACAACCTGTTGATCCCCTTCTCCTTTCCACAAAGTTAGTTTGTAAAAAATAGGCAATAAATGAAAAGTGCAAAGCATTAATTGCCTTTGACATTCTTCCCTATACATTACACGCTGTGTTGTCTCTGTGTTATGGGTGTATAAATAGGTAGAGGTCTGTCCACAATGAGTAAAGTTTTAGTGCAGTAGTCAGCGAAGTAATCTATGGTCTGGGAGACTCCAGTTCGAGACTCGGTGAGGGGACCTCCTTCGTAAGGTAGTTTATTCATGAACACTTATTGTAACACTTTAATTTCCTAAAATTGAAAGCGTAATAAAAACAGAAATAAAAAACAGGATTTTTAAGCCTCTTTCCACTTTTATTTGACTACAAATACAAATAATTTTGCTTTCTCAACAAATATAGATACAAATACAATTACTTGTCTCGCTGCACATCCCTAATATTTACAATGTATGTATTTAGGAAATTTTCATAATTTCATGAAGTAATATTTACAAATGGTGTTCATCATTATCTTGTCATCATTAAGTCCACATTTCAGACTTATTCTCCGTGTTGTAATAAAGTGTTTGTTACTGAATTCACAATAGAATTTAGTAGAATCTAGCAGAACGGACTTGGCAGAAATGGAATAAAATATTCATAAGTATGTTTTAATTAGTGTATAATCACGTGAAAATAAGAATCATTGCGTTTTCGTTATCTCAGAATGAGCCCTTTATATCTACATAGGGAGCAGGTCCTCTTCCACAGAGGCTGCCATCTTGTACTGCCATGTTTTTACAGTAGCCCAAAACGGACAAACCAAACACAGGCTCTAGAGAGGGCCTTTCCCATATTTCACAAGTTTCGCAGCCACCGAAGGTTCTGCTATGTGCTCAGAAGGAGAGGGTGAGAGGAGGGGTATTCAGTTTGTTGCAATGTGCAACCTCACCACTAGATGCCACTAAATCTTACACACTGGTCCTTTAACAGAGATTAATTTTGTTTAATCAAGAAAACAAAAACACATAAGGATGGCAGATGGAGATACTGCCAGACTAACAAAGGAATTGCTAAATTAACTAAACAGAAAATCAAAACTCCAACGTAAATTGGTGCAAGGGGACAGGGAATCTCCTCACTGCCAGAATGGAGCAGGTCTTTTATAACCTAACGGTAGACCGTGACCAGCTGCCTCCACTTCCCTGATGGCCTCCAGCTCCACCCAACCAGAAACATTTAACACTAAAAGACACACACACACAACACAGCAACACCATAACAAACACAAGCAATGGCAGCCCTGAGGCGGCCATGGGGCCGTCACATTGTCAACATACTGACAGCTTCTAGTGTGTTGCAACTCACAGCAGCAGTGTTGGGTGTGGTCTGAAGTATACAATACCAGGGATTTTTTTTTTGGAGCGCTTTTGCAAAAGCCAATAATTTTTCACAAAGACGCAACATAATGACACATTATTAGCAATATTTCATTATAGCAGTATTAAATTGCATTGTAAATAAGCATTGTAGACCAAATCAATCTTAACTCAATGGTTGAGAATGTTTAAAGGCAAAATAAAAATGAAATAAAATTTGTAAAGAAACATCAGTAAATGTTAGTAATATCTAAAAATATCTTTGAGGCATATCTTAATATCTTTGAGGCAACATTTTACTGGCGGTCAGTACAATTATTTTTCCTCCAAAATATGTATACCATCCCTATCACATGTTGAGTGGACCCTCCTTACTCTTCACTTTGCTCCTATACTCACAAGCACACTTGAACACAGGCTATCAGTATTTGCAGGACAGTGTTCAACACAAATGCTAAGGAATTTTACTGCACAAGTAAACCTTTGTGATCAGCATACACACACGCTCGACCAAAGTTTCACAATCACTTGTGCGTGTAGTCCAACACAGTTGAAAAATTCAGCTCCTTTAAAATGTCAACAGCCTTTTTGAGGGTGTGGGGAGCTGAAAGTATGCAAACATGATGGGCATAAACAGAGCGAAATTTATCTTCTCATCTATGTTGTTTTAGTTTGTGCACAATGACTCACACATACTGAACATGTCGAACAAATGTTACTGTGGAAAATAAATGCACTGTTGAGCAGGATTTTGGAGGTTGACATTCTTAGAGCCTGTCCTTCCAAGAAAAATGACCCTATAGATTGTAAATGCAGTCGCCAAAAACAACCTACCAGGTTGGATGGATGGCTAGATAATAAGTTAGATGGCAAAAAATGGCAAAAAAGTGGACATAGCTGCAGGAAACCGCTGTCCACTTCCCATTTCCAATCGCAACTTGGGGCACTTTTTAAAAAAACGTAACGTAGTGTTTACTGTTGTCATGTCGATGAAGGTTGCCTAATTTTAAGGAAATAGTAACCACATTTCAAGTAAACATTTTAACACAAACCATAATCTTCCCTAATCCTAACCAAGAGTTTTTTGTGCCCAAACCTAACCAGACCTTAACCACAGCGTTGTCACATCATAAAACATCATTATTTTTTAACAGTGATTTGTAACGGCATATTACACTCCAAGGGGTTGTTCTGGAGTGCAGCTACAAACGACTTATGTGGTCATTTAATTCTGTACCATCAGAATAATTTGAAATGTTCTATAATCACATAAAAATCTACACATAGTAGCTTTAAGATAGATGTAGAAATAGTACCAGTCAAAGGTTTGGATACACTTTCTCCCTCAAGGTAATGGGAAGGTGTGTCTGAATCAGCGATTACAAAATACTGGCAGTTACATCAGTAACCTCCGATGTAATTTGTCGAACTGCCATATTGTGCAGAGTGATATTAGTCATTTTAAGGTCACATTTAGGTGGAGTCTAAGAAATGCTTCAGCTCATACTGAACAGGTTTTAAGTTTCTTGCGAAACCTAGTATTGGGAAATCCTGAGGAAAAAAACTAGAGCTGCAACATCCCCAGTGAAAAAAAGCCATGAGAATCAGTTTCTTGCCCCACAGTGGTGGTTATTGCCTCATTATTCAATGACCTTGACCCACTATGAGGTTTGTGAGACTAACATAAATTTTCCCAAAAATGAAACATTTCTTTTATTACAGAAACTTCAGTAAAGGCAAATATGTGACAGAAAATGTGTTCAGGCACAACAGATGAAGGACTTTGGTTGCACCTTGTTGGGAATAGTTTATGACCATGATTGTTATGCCTGCAAGAGAACAAATAACGAGTGACAAATCTACACAAATGCATCATCAACAAAACATTGATAGTATTGATAATATCAGGTCTGTCAGAACAATGTATGCAATGTAACACAAGCACGCCATATGCGGGCATACTTCCACCTTTGCTGTGGGCTGATGATATCAAAGAACAGATGCTATCATAAGAATGAGGTGTATGGGCAGTATTGCTGCCATTTGTTGCACAGTAACAAAAAGCTACATTAATAAACACAAATATCTCATTTTATGAAGCCTTTATCCATATTTGCTTATGATAAGAGATTAATTCATTTGTCCCTCTGAATTATTGTAAAGGTATTCCACAGGGGCAACACTTCAAGACAGTGTTTTATCTTGTTCTGTTCTAACTACACTTTGTAGACTATACTGGCCACTGTGTGTGACCGTGTATCACTTTTAGTCTGCTGAAAATGAATGTGTTCTTTTGGTTTCAGAAACTCGGGTCATGTGGGTCCTCATCACCTCTTCAAGGCTGTCTTTGTGGGTAAATCTCCATGACAGATGGGTGTGCTTTGAGAGAGGCAGGGGGAGAGGAAATGGCATTTACTGAAGACTGTGTGTATCAGCTACTGAAACATCAGTTTACCTACATATTTTTAATAATGGCAAATCATTGATAAAAGCTGTTATTGGAGCTCAGTATTTGAATCTTCTATTGATCATGTTTTCCTTCTGTACTCAAAACCTTTGTTTGTTGGCTAGATCTCTGTTTTTTGAACATCTTTCAGTGAAGCATTGGCAAGTGGATCTTTACTGATTTCAGTGGTTGAACATGGTCTAATAAAGGCAGCGTGGTAGCTCATTGGTGAACACCATCACAGCACAAAGGTTCTGGGTTTGTTTCTGTGAGGAGTTTGCCTCTTCTCCACGTGTGTGTGTCAAGTCAAGTCAAGTCAAGTCAAAATTTATTTGTATAGCACATTTAAAACAACCACAGTTGACCAAAGTGTTGAACAGGCTTAAAATACCAGAAAGTAAATGACAAATAAGAATAAAAGAAAACAATAAAAATAATAATAATAATAATAATAATAGTTTCGGCACAATAGAAGATGAAGTTAAGGGGTCAAACTCAACTTGAATTGAATGCCAATGAGAAGAGGTGAGTCTTCAGCAGTGACTTAAAGGTCTCTAGGGTCTGAGCAATTCTTATATGAATAGATAAGCTGTTACAGAGATTAGGGGCAGGCACTGCAAAGGCTCGGTTTCCTCTGATTTTGTACCTGGATCTCAGAACATCCAAGAGCATCTGGTTGGTCAACCTCAGTGCTCTAATTGGAGTATGATGATGCAGGAGATCTGCTAGATAAGGTGGTGCCAGCCCATTTAAAACCTTAAAAACAAGCAATAAAATCTTAAAATGAATCCTGAAATGGACAGGAAGCCAGTGGAGAGACGCCAATACTGGTGTTATGTGATCACGCTTTCTTTTTCCAGTTATAAGACAAGTGGCATTTTGTACTAAGTGCAGACAATGAAAAAATGACACCAACATACAAAGAATCACAATAGTCTAACCGAGAGGTAATAAAACCATGAATAACTCTTGAAATCTTTAGGAGAGAGATAGGCCTTTATCTTGGCTAAAAGTCTTAACTGAAGCTAGTTTTGACAACTGAACTAATCTGTTATAAAATTTGAAGGAGCTGTCAACAATCACACCAAGATTCCTCACAAAAGATTGAGTGTAAGAAGCTAATGGGCCAAGAGTACCATCAGAGTCATCCAACATACCAATCCCAGTCTTATTTTCCTTAAGACTGAGAAAGTTTAAATCCATCCAAGTTTTGATATCTTTTAAGCAGTCCAGCAAAGGCTGCACTGAATCTTTACTTTTTGTTTTTATAGGCAGATAAATTTGTATATCATCAGCAAAACAATGAAAAGGAATATTATGTTTCTTGAAAAGGGACCCCAAGGGCAGCATATACAATGAAAAGAGGATGGGGCCCAAAACGGAGTCTTGAGAGACCCCACAAATAAGTGGGGCTGCAGTCAAAGAATATTTTCCTAGGTGAACCAAGGAACTCCTATTTGTCAGGTATGATTGTAACTGTTTGAGGGCAGTACCTTTGATACCTACACACTGTTCAAGACGTGATAAAAGGATCCTATGATCCACAGTGTCAAAGGCAGCAGTCAGGTCTAAAAGCACCAGAATAGCAGAGTTCCCTGAATCAACAGTTAAGAAAAGATCATTAAAAACTCTTAAAAGAGCTGTTACAGTACTCTGGTGTGGTTTAAAACCAGCCTGAAACATTTCATAAATGCCAAGGTTATCTAAAAATGTTTCCAGTTGAATAAAAACTACTCTCTCCAAAACTTTAGACAGAAAAGATAGCTTAGAAATTGGCCTGAAGTAAGAGAGAACAGAACAAGATTTTCCAGATTTTTCTTTTTGATAAGAGGCTGCACAACATCATGCTTAAAAGCAGCTGGAACACACCCTGAAATAAGAGAGATATTTATCAAAACAAGAAAACTGTATTACCCAACAGTATCAAAAACTTATTTTAGTAGACAAGAGGGAATACTGTCTGGGGGCATTCCCATAAAATTCCTAAGGAGACTTGAAGCTTATCCTTCCTCTACTTTCTTTCAGCTCATCTACATGCGTGTCTGAGAGCGCGGGTAGTATTTAGCCATGGCTCTGAACGTGGTTCACACACATGAATCATCACAAAAGCCATCCAGGGTATGAAACACAGAGTCTTTGAAAGCAATAAAAAACTGCAGTGAAGTTAGAGGGTTAATCACACGCAGGAGCACAAGTTGTAATCCTATTCCTTTAAACTCTTGGGCAACCCAAAAGCTCATGCACAACAGTTTGAAGGAACAGCACAATTTTTGGAAAATATATTTTTTTGTTTTCTACAAGAGTTGAGAGGATCAATGTAAATCTCATGTCTGTGTGTGAAGAACAGCTGGAACCAGGATGTGGTTAGCCTAGCTTAGCATTAAGAGTGGAAGCCAGAGTAAAAAAAATAGCCTGGCTCTGTCCAAAATGAAAAAAATGAGAGAAAAAACATCTACCAACACCTCTAAACTCACTAATTCTTGTTTACTTAATTCATACAAAAAGATAAATGTAAAAATGACAATTTAACAGCTTTACAGAGTCTTCTTCTTACAGGGAGATTCCATTGTGGTACCACTGTGCCAGCACAAAGAACTACTCCAAATCTGTGTTCACCAATTGTATCTGGCAACCTGCACTGCAATTGGAAATGCTGGACACAAGGGCTGAGCTGACTGATACTAAACTGTTGATTGTTGATAAATAATTACAGCACATTAATTGCCTCTAGAATCACAAATTGTCATTTTGACATTTCTCTTTGAGTCCAAATTAAACAAATGAGATAAAAGAGGTAATTAGCGAGCTTTAGAAGGTGGCGCTGGGCGTATTTTTTTAATTTTGGTGAGAACCAGGCTAGCTATTTCCTCCTACGTGTTGATGGGTGGATGACATGACAAATGAATCTGGGGTTGCTAAAACAAAAATCATATTCGTAATAGAGTACATGAATGTTGTGACGAGTACAGTCACACCCATGTTCTCATGCAAACAGATGCAAAATTCACATGCATCCTGCCTGTGATTTTTGCAAGAACTACTCTAAATCTTCAGGAACTATTCCAAATCTGTGCTCACCAACTGTATCTGGCAACCTGCGCTACAATTGGAAATGCTGGGCGTATTTTTTTAGTTTTGGTGAGAACCAGGCTAGCTTTTTCCTCCTACCTGTTGATGGGTGGATGACATGACAAATGAATCTGGGGTTGCTAAAACAAAAATCATATTCGTAATAGAGTACATGAATGTTGTGACGAGTACAGTCACACCCATGTTCTCATGCAAACAGATGCAAAATTCACATGCATCCTGCCTGTGATTTTTGTAAGAACTACTCTAAATCTTCAGGAACTATTCCAAATCTGTGCTCACCAACTGTATCTGGCAACCTGCGCTACAATTGGAAATGCTGGACACAAGGTCTGAGCTGACCGAAACTAAACTGTTGTTTGTCACTAAATAATTACAGCACATTAATTGCCTCTAGAACCACAAATTGAACATTTTTACATTTTTCTTGAGTCCAGAACAAGATAAAAGAGGTAATTAGCAAGCTTTAAAAGGTGGTGCAGGGCGTACTTTTTTAGCTTGGCTGGCTATTTCCTCCTACGTGGTGATGGGTGGATAACATGTCAAATGAATCTGGGGTTGCTAAAACAAAAATCAGATTCGTAATAGAGTACAAGAATGTTGTGATAAGCACACTCACACCCATGTTTTCACAAAAAAACTTGCAAAAATCCCATGCAGGGTGTGTGGGAGTTCTTTGTTGGAGCTCTAGTCACCAACCAAATCACTCAAGCGAGACGTAACTAATCCATAAGAGGAGGGAATGAGGGCAAACTCTCACTGTCTCTCAAATACAGCGGTACACACACACACAGTCATACACACATACTCAGACAGGTTTCAGATAACACAGGAAACACATAGGTCCACACACAATACAATCTACCTGTGCGTACATATTGGAATACTGACATAGTTAAGACTGAAGCGGTGCCAACATCTGAATAAGACTGCTGGTTAAGTGCAGAACACATTAAGGTAAGTAAAATTAATTTGCATCTTTTGTATATTTTTAATATTTGCATTAGCAGTGATCTTACACATATCACTTTGTAACTTTTGTTTTAAAATTATTAGTGTTGTCCTTTTTTGAGATATGTTCTTCAGATTAAATTAAATTAACATTTACTTGAAAATATTTGAGTGTCTGAATACATGAGATGCTGTTAGTCGTATTTTCATGGGGATCATGTTAAACATTTTTGAAATAGAGATTCTCATATTTGACTGAATTATATTTCATTGTGCTCTCTAAAATTTACAAAAAAACTTCTTAACATTTAATGTATGAAATATCTATTTGCTATAATTTTTTGTAAGCATTTTTAAATTTCCTTTTTATTTTGCCTCTAGCTGCTGTCTGTGCTGATTGTCACTTTCCCTTTCTTCCTTAGGTGTTTTCATTTGTTGCCTCATTACACCTGGCTTACTGCCAGTAACCACTCTGTACCTGACTACACACACAGATAGATTACCTTAATTCCCTTATTTGTGTTCAGTTGATTTGTGGTGTGGGCAATAGCATTAGAGAGAGTTAGATCAGGTGAAGGTAAGAGTTGAGAACAGGCAGAAAGAGGAGGGTTTAAAAACAGTATCCATCCAGATTTCTACTTCTTCCAACTTCACCCTCCTTACCCTCCTGCTCTTCCACCACCATGACTGCCAGACAGACAGTCATGCTCCTGGTGGCAGTGGTCCTCTATTTCCCAAGCCTTGCTCACAGCTTCCAACCACTTATATTTAATGAGAATTCCATCACTCACCGCCAAATCACGGAAAGGGCGGTTCTCCGAAAGACAGCTGAGGTCTGCCGAGACTTTGCTGCCTCCGCAGGACAGGACTTCAGCCTGGTTGTAAGTTGGAAAACCACACTGAAACACAACAGGAAGGACTGTGGTAGATTAACATATCTAGGTTATATGTTTTCCATATTTCAATTTAGAGACATGAGTTCAATCATATGTTTTATGTAACACAATGTTTCCCCTCAGGAGGTGAGGGTATCAAACACACAGTCTTACAGAAGTTAATTAGGGTCAACTACTTGCACCTGATGCTGACAAATTATAAATAAATAGATAAATACTGATAATTACGGCTGACTTTTGAACACATTATCTCATTCATTGGGATGACAGGGACATTACGACAGGGGACATTATCTCAGGTACTGAAGTTGTGATGACACTAGGGGTAGACTTTTTTGCTTTTTAACAACCTGCCCTCTTTTTATTTTTAAAGACCACAGGGACACAAAAGTAGAGTGTTAATGTTTTAAACAGTCAGTTATTTGTCTCTTCTTTGTCTCCAGATTGATAACAGCCTTTCAGCTGGCAAGGTACAAAGGGCGTGTTCCTCTGTAGGCACCTCCACTCTCCTGTCCACTGCCATCTTCCAAACTTCCATTGCCCAAATGTACTTTGCAAATGCAAAGGTGGACGTAGAGTTTATACTGAGTGACACGCACCATTTTGTTGATGAAGCCTTCCAGGGAGGACGGGATCTCATCACAGAAGGTACACTTCATGTGTTGTGTTCCTTCATAAGACCTCCATAATCCAATAAACACGACATTAGAAAAAGTATATTGGATCCTATATTTAAGATGTTTTGAATACAAAGGCTCAAATGTAGTTTTAGAGCAACTTGTGGTCAGTTTATCTGCCACAAATAGCAAATGTGTAATATGCACAAACTACAGATGGCTAATATCACTTCAGTAGCCAGACAGTTTTAGATATAGCAGAGGAAGAGAATTAAATAATCTGCTGTAAATAAATGAGAAAAGTCCGCGGTCCCAAATATCAACAAGAAAAAATAGATATAATCTGCTTAGAGTCAGGTGTAGTGAATGTGAAGAAGACAGTTGGACAAAATTTCTATAAATGATTTTACTCTTTCACTTCAATCTTTCCTATTATAAAAGATTTCCCAACAATGACCAAACCAGACACCAAAATAAACATGCTCAATTAAGGACAATCTGATGTATTTTAATAAAATGTAATGGGATACTTATTTTAGTATAAACAGATGACTATATTTTCATATCTTGCCTAGTGTAGCTTTTGCTTGCACCTAACTCTGTCTTCTATTGTGCTGTTAAGGTGTGTCTTATGTGAAAGCCAGTGTGAAGCTGGAGAACTTTGCTGCAGGGAGGTGGACTCTTGGACAAATCTGTCACCCCCTACAGGTGAGGGTGATGATTTTTTTGAGGGATGTTGGTGCCATTTCTAGAGGTGAGAGGCATGATCAAAACAAGTAATGGTGGTGTTGTTAATAATATGTAATGTTTTGTGTATTAAGGACTTCTACAGCCACAGCAACTGGGTGGAGATGGGGAACACTGTCCCTTACAGCACTCTGATCAGACCTGACCAACCTTTTGAGAACCTGGCAGGTAGGATACCACTGACTGGTTTCAACAGAAACTCTTGTCCACAAAGACTCTTTCTTGAGCAGAATGACTGTATAGGCTTGAGTGAGAAATCACACAAGACACATTGTCACCTTATCTGTCACCTGTCAGTTAACAAATACCCACCCTGCAACGGCTCGTAACTCACAAATCCACATATGAAAATGGACACATTATTACTCAAAATTTTTTGCATGTTTCACTCAACACCTATAGCTTAGTAAATACACTACATGTTTGCATTTACTTACCTGTGTCAAACACATCACACATCACAAAAAAGTCCATTAGTGATACATTTGAAATATAATCTATCACACACATTTGTAAAACTATTGTTTTTCTTTCAAACATATTTTCATTTATTTATAATTATATTAGGGTATGTTTATTTTTGTCTCATTTGCTAAATTTGCTGCAGGCCCAGATACTCCAACCTGTAGAAACTGTATAAATGGGAATTGTGATGACAATCTTCTGCCAGAACTGCAGCAGCAGGGGCTTCTCACTACAGGCTACTTCAGTTTCTTCTCCAGATCAAAACCTGCAGGTAACTTAAAGGAATTGTGTACATTTGTGTTGTGTTCCATGATTAGTCCTCAGCTAACATATCTATGCTAGCAATATTTATTGATGTTTGGCTTCCACTCAAAAGAGAACCAAGTGATACAGTAGTAGTCATCAGATATATTAAAAATGTAATCAGATCTTCAAAGTAAGAGCTGGCCTAGAGCAGGTGACCCCCAATATTAAACCATAATTAAAAGGTGTATTGTCTCACATGAAATCTCTCCACACCTGAATAAAGTTTAAAACACCTCAGCTTTGATATTGTTAAAATATTCTCCCATGATCAGGTAATCTTGCTCTCCACTGATAATTGATTACATCCCTGTCGTCCCAATGAATGTGATGTGGGGTGGTACAGAATCTAAGCTTGTATTTATCTCTCTGCTCAAAGGTAAATGCAGCCATGGAGGTTCATTTGACCAGACAAGCAAACAGGACCCAGTGGGCGGCATCAATAAGGATGACGTTACATCCGATCATGGCTCGCTTCACCGCAAAGCAGCTAATTTGGCTGTGGATGCCACTATGGAGCTACTGGAGGACATCAGAGTAGCTGTCGGAGACAAGAACTTCCTGCGGTATGTCCCAAATTCACCTTAGACAGGCAGTTACAGTTATATGTATAATATGATAGGTTTTTGAAGTTCTGGTAACATGATTAAATGATAATCACTGATTCCTGGCAGTGTGGCTCCCAGCAAAATAATCCAGATAAGATAACTTATGTTTTGTCTCTTGTTCCCGCAGATTGATGGGCCTCTCCCAGTCCACTGTGCTGTGTTTTGTCATTGACACCACAGGCAGTATGAGCGATGACATAGCTGAGGCTAAGAGAGTTTCCTTTGAAATCATTGACAGCAAGAGGGGAACCATGCAGGAGCCCTCTGCCTACATATTGGTACCTTTCAATGACCCAGGTATGTAACTCACACAGAGGTACAGTATTTGTAGTTCTTTATAGAGAAGTACGGACTGTTGTTGTTGTTTGAGTGTAATTTATTCATGCATATGCTGCCTCTGACTCCATTTAGGTGTCAATTTCTTGTTTTCATATAAAGTAGGCTTAGTTCCATTGTAAATATGAAAAAATACTGTAAAACTGCATATTTACCATTGTAAACTACATGTGTATGCTTAATGTCACAGTAGCCACAGGAAACTGCATATAATAAATTGCATGATTGGAATCACTTATCTATTCTATATCCAGGTTTTGGACCTCTGATGAAGACAACCAATGCAGACATCTTCAAAGACAGCATCAACAAGCTGACTGCTAGTGGAGGAGGAGACATCCCAGAGTTGTGCTTGTCTGGACTGCAGGTGCTGATACAATGATACGAATATGATGAACCCTTATGCAATAATCAAATGTTCAATTTGGACAAGTAACAACACATGATAGGATTCCACTTAAAGTTACTAACCAATAAAACTGAAGTGTTGCCCAGTCATACTTATCACTGAACAAATTGATGCATAATTGAACAAAATCATTTCTCATTCAAATTTATCTCATTTCTAGTCTAATATTCTAATGAAAAACTGCTTTTCCTGTCCTATATGTGGCCAACAGCTTGCCTTGACTGCAGCTCCACCCTCCTCTGAGATCTTTGTCTTCACCGACGCTCCAGCTAAAGATGCTCATTTAAAAAGCACCATCACTGCCCTTATAGAGAGCACCAAGTCTGTGGTGAGAGCCAATTCCATCACCATTCTTGCTCTTCAAATGTCAATGCATCCCATAGAGAGAAAGAGGTGATAAAACAGTATGTAGACTTGTGGGCTCATATAAACATGCTGTAAGTCACAAAATGAGTTTACTTTTATGATAAATAGTGTTATTCATGTATCATTCTTATATGACCTTTACATTCACATTTTTTATGTATCCTCACACTTTTAGGTCACTTTCATGTTGACGGATGTCCTCCCCAGTCGAAGGCGCCGCAGAGACATTGGGGGTGCGCCTTCGCGCTCAATGAGCCAATCAGATGCCCAACTGTACCGTGACCTAGCCCAAGCCTCTGGAGGTCAGGCCATTGAGGTCACCAAGTCAGACCTCTCTCTGGCTACAAGTGTTATAGAGGATTCATCAGCCAGCGCTGTGGTAAGACTTTAAACAAAAAACTCATGCCTGACTGAAGACGGTACTGTATGTGTATAAATGTGTCGTTTCTGTCCCTTCCTCTTTCAGGTGACAGTTTTTCAGGTAGTGAGGAATCCTGGAAAGCCTGATAGTTTTACCTTTACTGTTGATGACTCACTTAGGAACATGACCGCCTACATCACAGGAGCCTCGACTCTCACCTTCAATCTCACCAGCTCCACAGGTGTTGTTATTGTCTCTCAAATAAGGACCCATTTCGATTGCTACAAAACTCATTAGCAGTGGGGATATCTGCTTTTGATAATGGTAGTAATGTCTTAAATAGTGCTTATTGACATGCTAAATGTTATAGCAATTAACATGTTTCCTTCCCCACCAGGTGTATCTCAGAGTTCCAGTCAGTCTAGTGGTCCTCTGGCATCTTCCACCACAGCAGGAAACCTACGCCGTTTACGCCTCAACACTGACAATCAAACAGGACTTTGGGAAATCAGTGTTAACTCTGATAACCCCTACTCTGTTAAGGTCATAGGTCAGTAGTATGGTGGAATTGAAGGTGTTAATTTAATGGTTCAACCAAAAGATCATTTATTTTGCAGGTCTCTGTCTACAGCTGTATTTGCTATTGTGAATGGTAGCCCTACTAATCTGTTTTGTGTGTGTACATCAGGTCAAAGTTCAGTGAACTTCATTTATAACCTTGTGGAAGCACATGTGGGAGCCCATGGGGACTTCAGTCTGAAGGAGGGACGCCCTCTTTCAGGTCAGACCACTCTTCGGTTATTGTTGTCTTCAGCATAATCTTTAAAAGAATGATCATTAGACTTGAAAATCTTCTTTCACATTCCTGAAAATCCTTATGAATGAAAACCCATCAGCCCTGCTATTCTGTCTGTTTCAGAGCCCCTCAGTCTTCTTCAGTTGTGTACATTTTGTTCAGGTCTAAATGATACTCACCCACTTTATTCTTCTTGTCAAACCTTTCAGGGGGGAATTCCAGCCTCATGGTGTCTGTGACAGGAAGTGACACAGTAAAGGTCACAGAGGTGACTCTGTTTGACAGCTCAGGGCCAACAGAGGTCAACGGATCATTGCAGGCATGTCATGTGTTACACTTGATAAACTAAGATAACCTAACCCAGTACTGTACACTTTACATCACTGCTTAAAACTGAAAAATGTTTTGAAATATTTTATATTTCCTATCTTGGGGGAAGTCATTGGTTGCAGTTGATCTCACTACATTTTCCAACAGGTGATTCTCATATGTTCTTATATGGTATATGTCCTGAATGCACCGCCAGAGTTTAAAAGTATTTGACATAGATTTGGCTGGCAACAAGATGGGTTACAGAGATGAATTACCTGTCTCAAGCAGGTTTTATGTCTATAGAAGTTGATTTTCATGCTGTGTTGAAATGAACTGGAATTAGTTGTTTGCCTGGAATATTGGAACTTTAGATAAGCTTTGGATAACTGGCAACTGATGTATTCAAGACTTCAGTAGTTAAAAGGTTAACATGAAACCTTGTGTGTGATTCTTTGACCATTCTCATTCATTTCAAGACAAAACATGGAAGGAAAATTTAATAATTTGTGCCATTTTATGATACTGTGGGCACAGTTTAATTCACAAAGCAGGTCTGCAACATAAGAATGTTCCTAGTCACAACTAGTTGGCATGTTGTAGACTTTTGCAATATTGGCAAAGTGATGAGATTGCAGACAGATAGTCAACAGTAGTCAAACTCTTACTATTGTGTTCATCTCATGTTCCTGTCTATGACAACATTTGTCTTTCTCTCTGTTCATCCACAGGAGTTAGGAGGTGGTAACTTCCTGGTAAGTTTCAGTAATGTACCAGCAGGTGAGTTTGTTGTTCGCCTGAGAGGACAGGACAACAGCTCCACCTCCAGGTCAACAACAAGCAGCTTCCAGAGGCAGGCCTCCACACAGATCAAGACCTCCAGCATCTCTATTACTGTGAGCTCAATATCTTTGTTTTCTGTCTCAGTGAAGTGAATATTGTACCAATATGATTATTATTGGAAAAACCACAACCCTAACACTACTATGCTTCTTTCAGCTCCATGCTCAAATCAATATCCATCAACATATCATCTTGTACAATATGAAAAGAAATGTTTAACTATCTCTATCTGCTTTTCTTACCATCATCCTTTGCTGCCACCTTTCCAGGTCCAAGCCAACAACACCAACATAGAACCAGGCTCCACCATCTCCATCCCTTTCACAGTCACCACAACGACCAATGGAGTTGTTAACGACACCGCAACTGGGACGTTGACTGTGCGAGCAAACAATGACCGCAGCTATGCTTCCACTTCACCCAGCACCATCACCATAGAAGCAGGCAGTGGAGGTAAAGCCAACGGTACTGTAACCTTAACAGCGCCAGCCAGTGCTGCGTCAGGAACAGATGTGACCCTTACTATTGAAGCAGAAAATGCAGCTGCCACCGACATCAACTACGCTGTCCTCAGATTTTCTGTTGCTGCCAAGGTAAGAGAAAAGGATAAGGAGCTGGTTTAGTGACAATTAAGAGCCTGATATGAGTTTTGTACACAAATATTGGCAAATTAGTCAAAATGAGTAATGGTCAAATATATATAATGTATGTTGACTGCAAACAAATGAGACCAAAGGACAGATGCTCATGTTTTTTTTGTTTGATATTACTGTCACCAATATTTTGTGGTTACACTAAGTAAACTAAAGTGTCAAAGTTTGGCGTAACAATTATTCATGTTAAATTACCATTCATAGCTGCTTAAATGAATTGCCCAGGTCTTATTGCTGTTTCTGTGTCTCCAGGTGACAGATATTAACCGCCCAGGGTGCCAGGTTGTCAGTACATCAGCCAGCTGTCCATTCTCTTCATCGCTCTGTGCTTCCTCCCGCTGGGAATTCATCGCTAACCTCACCGATGGCATCAACGGGACCGGCATTGAAAGAATCAGCATCCGAAAAGGGAATGGTACCCTCAACACCAGCACAGCTGTTGGAGCAGGGGGCGAGAATGTTACAGTGGCTACCTACAGCGCCTCCTGCTGTTCACAGGATGTAGAGCTGGCTGCTGTGGACAGAGTAGGAAATGTAGGCACATGTGTGGGACAGGCGAGAGCAGTTACCACGGCTGCACCTGCGACTACAGCGTCTGCAGTTAACACAACATCCACTGGAGGGCACTCTTTGAGCATATCACGTTTTCTCTGCATCAGTGTTGTGGTTTCTCTCATTTGGAAGTGAAAGGGATGAATGTAATGTAGAATGCACTGATAACATGAAATTGTAGCACATTATTTCACATGGTTTCATTTGGTGTGTTTACATTTTATCACCATTGCTGGAAGGAAATAGGACATTTCCTGCATCTCTTCAACTAATAATTTCTTGATGTATAAATAACTGTATTTTACTTTGCTGCCTTGTATTTTGGATGTGTGAAAAATCAGAACTGTACTTTGAAAGATTTCTTTATATTCCTGGTAGCGTGTAGATTTGCACCACATTGCAGCCATCATAGCTGAGAGGTGAAGCCAGTGTAGAAGTGCCTAAAGCTGAATTTTGTGAAATTACTGCTACATGCTCATGAAATCTCAGACTATACTCACTGGAAAGTCAATGGGCTCATCAAAAATCAAAATTCTCCAACCTCTCTCTCACTAATAATAATATATAGTAATAATGATAAGTTTGAGGGTTTCTTCTGATGTGTGGCTTTGTGGCAAATTTAAAAATCCTTGTTGTACAATGGGAATACTAAAGCTTAAATAAAAGTGTGTTCTTGTTGTTTTCCTTAACTGAGAGCTGTAGTGGTTGCCGTTTGACTGTAGTGATGGTGGTGAGCAATAAATACTGAAAACTTCCCAGCAGAAAAATCATGACATCGGACAAGATATGTCAAAAATATATCAATAGTATTCACTGATTCAGGTTATTGTAGAGGATTGATAGTGTGTGTGGGCCACACAGGGACAGGGAAAAAAAACAACCCTATTAGTCGTAAATTCAGTCGCCAAAAACAACCTATAGTTACATTTGAGTGACAGACGCCATCTAGCAGCCATAGTATTTATGGTGACACAGTTCAGATGATGTCTACATAAGGTGACTTGCTTATTAGGAAGAGGCAGGTTGGGTGCAGGGCTAGATAGACAGTTAGATGTCAAAAAGTGGCGATAAATGGACATAGCTGCAGGACACCACTGTTTGCTCCCCATTCCAACTGCAAGTTGGGGCAGTTTTTTTAAAAACCATAACATGGTGTTTAGTGTTACCATGACAACAAAGGTTGCCTAACATTAAGGAAGTTGTAACTATGCTTCAAGTGAACATTTTAATGCAAACCATGATCTTTCTGTGGCCAGAGCAGGTGGAGTTTTTAAAATAGTGTCGACTACACCACCTCGGGGAATTACACCCCAAGGAAATTGCTGAACTTAATCACTTTGAGAAAAGTTCAAATAGGCTCAAACAAACAAACAAACAAACAAACAAAAGATGAGATTCCAATAACAACAATTTTATTAAAGTGGCAGTCAAGAGCCACAAACTACAAAATGCAAAATAGCACTGTAACCAGTAACACCAAACTACATGCAAATGCCCCTCAGTGGTTAACTGTAACTAAAAAAAGCAAATACCCACACATCACACACAGTTGTCCAAATGGAAGGCACCAAAACCAAAGAAAGAAAGGCACCAAAAAAAAAGAAACACACACTGCTTATATTATGACAGTGGAACAAGTAGCATTCCCAGTGCCCTGCATGGGCAGCTCAGTTCACTCCCAACTAAACTGAGCGTGGAGAAAGCCACGGAGCCAAACTGGTTGCAATGCGGAAACAAAACATCCAAAAAAAACAATACAAGTAAAAACCAGTCCATATACCGACAATGATCGCAGAGTGGAAGTGTGGAAACAGAGAGACAAAACAGCTGATGAAGAGATGTAAAGACAGAACAAAACAAGCTGTTGTAGAAATGTAGATCTATAGAGACAGCTGATAGAGTGATGTAAAGACAGAACAGCAGTTACCCATGGAGTAGGGGCCAGGGGTTTGGAAATGGCCACCCATCATAGTCCACAGCCTGGCTTCAAAAATGCCTGCAAAGTGCATGACACACCAACATTACCAACTGAGAACTACACCTGAATTAAAAGTAATGCAAACTCACGTATACATACCAAAGAGAGTGAAGGTGCAGCTTCCTAGCAGCGGGAGGTTGAGCTCAATCACTATCACAGCAGATCAGAGACCAAAAAGAAAAAGTTACATGTAGCTGGAGGCCAAGTAAAAGTGGCTTAAAGTTAATGAAATAAGATTAAGCCAGCCTACCTTGACCAAGACCAAGCTGCATTAAGCAAGGGCTCAAAGTGAGGCGATATTACTCCAGGTATGCAGCCAGGAGACGAGCAGACCATGCTGTAAAATAAAGGAGCAGAAGCAGATATGATGCCAACGGCACACACTGAACGTGCAGCACAGGAAAACTAAAAATATACACCTTACAATTGCTGGGAGACCAGATCGTGAGGAAACACAGCAGACACGCCAGTAACTAACACCAAACTGTGCACATGCCAGCCGCACGGCAACCAGGCTCCAAAAAGAGTTAAATATGTCCATCTGAGGAGCAGTCACCTGCCTAGATATATATCGCTGAACGGCGCCACACAGTAATTAGAGCACAGATGAATCATTGAATCCAGCCCGTTAAGTGGGCCAGAAGTAAAAAAAGAAAAACCTAATCTGCCACATTTCCCTAACCAAGTGGTTTTTGTGCCTAAACCTAACCAGACTTAACCACAGCGTTGTCGAACCATAAAACATCATTTTTTCACAGTGATTTGTAATGGTTTTGGAATGCAGCATATTATGCGCCATTGGGTCGATCTGGAGTGCAGGTACAAACGACCTACAGAACCGTGACAAATAAAAGTGCATGAATAACCAGGATGTGGTTAGCCAAGCTTAGCATTAAGACTGGAAGCCCAAGGGAAAAAAAACCTGGCTCTGTCCAAGATGAAAAAATTAAAGAAAAAACATCTACCAACACCTGTAAACTCAGTAATCAATGCACTGTGTCTTGTTTACTTAATCCATACATAAAGAGAAATGTAAAAATGACAATTTAACAGCCAGGCACAGTGATAGTGCACAACTTTACAGAGTCTTCTTGTTACAAGGAGGTTCCCAGGTTTGGTACCGTTGTGCCAGCACAAAGAACTATACCAAATCTGTGCTCACCAATTGTATCTGGCAACCTGCGCTACAATTGGAAATGCTGGACGCAAGGGTTGAGCTGACTGATACTAAACTGTTGTTTGTCGATAAATAATTACAGCACATTAACTGCCTCTAGAACCACATATTGTCATTTTTACATTTCTCTTTGAGTCCAGATTAAACAAACAAGATACAAAGGTGTAATTAGTGAGCTTTAAAAGGTGGTGGTGGGTATATTTTTTTTAACTTTAGAGAGAACCAGGCTAACTGTTTCCCCCTGTGTATTGATGTGTGGATGGAAAGTCAAATGAATCTGGGGTTGCTAAAACAAAAATCAAATTCGTAATAGAGTACAAGAATGTTGTGATAAGCACACTCACACCCATGTTTTCACAAAAAAACTTGCAAAAATCCCATGCAGGGTGTGTGGGAGTTCTTTGTTGGAACAACCAAATCACTCAAGCGAGACGTAACTAATCTATAAGAGGAGGGAATGAGGGCAAACTCTCACTGTCTCTCAAATACAGCGGTACACACACACACAGTCATACACACATACTCAGACAGGTTTCAGATAACACAGGAAACACATAGGTCCACACACAATACAATCTACCTGTGCGTACATATTGGAATACTGACATAGTTAAGACTGAAGCGGTGCCAACATCTGAATAAGACTGCTGGTTAAGTGCAGAACACATTAAGGTAAGAGTGTGTAAAATTAATTTGCATCTTTTGTATATATTTAATATTTGCATTAGCAGTGATCTTACACATATCACTTTGTAACTTTTGTTTTAAAATTATGAGTGTTGTCCTTTTTCGAGATATGTTCTTCAGATTAAATTAATCTTTACTTGAAAATATTTAAGTGTCTGAATACATGAGATGCATATTTTCATGGGGATCGTGTTAAACACTTCGAAATAAAGATTCTCATATTTGAACAATATTTCCTTGTGTTCATGCAAACCCTAAAATTAAAAGAAATCTCACATTTAATGTACTATTTATTTAATATTATAATTTGTTTCTTTTTGTTTTACCCCTAGCTGCTGTCTGTGCTGATTTTCATGTTCCCTTTCTTTCTCAGGTGTTTTCACTTGCCTCTTGTTGCCTGATTGCACCTGGCTCACTGCCAGTAACCTCTCTGTGCCTGACTACACCAAGAGATAGATGACCTAAATTCCCCTACTTGTGTTCAGTTGATTTGTGGTGCGGGCAATAGCAATAGAGAAAGTCAGATCAGGTGAAGGTAAGAGTTGAGAACGGGCAGAAAGAGGAGGGTTTAAAAACAGATAGAAAACCAGATTTCTACTTCTTTCAACTTCACCCTCCTTACCCTCCTGCTCTTCCACCACCATGACTGCCAGACAGACAGTCATGCTCCTGGTGGCAGTGGTCCTCTCCTTTCCAGGTCTTGCTCACGGCTTCAAACCACTCTTCTCACTTTATGGGAATTCCATCACTCACCGTCACATCACGAACAGGGCGGTCCTCCGAAAGACAGCTGAGGTCTGCAGAGACTTTGCTGCCTCTGAGGGACAGAACTTCAGCCTGGTTGTAAGTTGGAAAACCACACTGAAACACAACAGGAAGCACCGTAGTGCATTCAATATGTTTTGCACCTTTCTATTTAGAGACATGAGCTCAGTCATGTTTTTCTTTTGTTCCGGTATACTAACACAATGTTTTCCCTCAGGAGGTGAGGGTATCAAACACATAGTCTTACAGAAGTCGGCTTCTTGCACATGATGCTGGCAAATTATAAATAAATTGATAAATACTGATTATTTATAATTATGGCTGAATTTTGAACAAGGGACATTATCTCAGATACTGATGACATTTAATGATAAACATTCTTGGAAGTATTCCACTAGTGGCAGACTCTTTTGCTTTTTTTTAGCAACCTGTTCCTGTCTTAAGGTCTACCTTTCTGTCTGTGCAGAAGTTTTTAGACCAAAGACCATAGTGACACGAAAGTAGAGTGTTAAAATTTTAATCAGTCGTTTATTTGTCACTTCTTTGTCTACAGATTGATAACAGTCTGTCAGCTGACAAAGTGCAAAGGGCGTGTTCCTCTGTAGGCACTTCCACTTCTCTCCTGTCAACTGTCATCTTCCAAACTTCCATTGCCCAAATGTACTTTGGCAACGCAAAGGTGGACGTAGCGTTTATGCTGAGTGACAGGCACCATTTTGATGATGAAGCCTTCCAGGCAGGACGGGATCTCATTACAGAAGGTACACTTCATGTGTTGTGTTCCTCCATAAGACCTCCATAATCCAATAAACACAATATTAGAAAAAGTATATTGGACCCTATATTTAAGATGTTTTGAACACAAAGCCTAAAATGTAGTTTTAGAACAACTTGTGGTCAGTTTATCTGCCACAAATAGCAAATGTGTAATATGCACAAACCACAGATAGCTAATATAACTTCAGTAGCCAGACAGTTTTAGCAGAGGAAGAGAATTAAAAAATCTGCAGTAAATAAATGGGAAACATCCACGAGAAAATTCAACAAGTTAGTGGTCCTAAATATTAATAGAAAAATAGATATAATCTGCTTAGAGTCAAGTGTAGTGAAGGTGGAGAAGACAGTTGGACAAATTTCTATAAATGAGAATAAACATGGTCAATTAAGGAGAATCTGATGCATTTCAATAAAATGTAATGGGATACTTATTTTAGCATAAGCGGATAACTATATTATCACATCTTGCCTAGTGCAGCTTTTGCTTGCACCTAACTGTCTTCTATTGTGCTGTTAAGGTGTGTCTTATGTGAAAGCCAGTGTGAAGCTGAAGAATTTTGTCGCAGGGAGGTGGACTCTTGGACGAGTCTTTCACCCCCTACAGGTGAGGGTGATGATTTTTTGAGGGATGATGGTGCTATTTTTGAAGGTAAGAGGCATGATCAAAACAAGTAATGGTGGTGTTGTTAATAATATGTAATATTTTGTGTATTAAGGACTTCTACAGCCACAGCAACTGGGTGGAGCTGGGGAACACTGTCCCTTACAGCACTCTGATCAGACCTGACCAACCTTTTGAGAACCTGGCAGGTATGATACCACTGACTGGTTTCAACAGAAACTCTTGTCCACAAAGACTCTTGCTTGAGCAGAATGACTGTATAGGCTTGAGTGAGAAATCACACAAGACACATTGTCACCCTATCTGTTACCTGTTAGTTAACAAATACCCACCCTGCAACGGCTCGTAACGCCCAAATCCACATATGAAAATGTACACATTATTACTCAAAATTTTTAGCATGTTTCCCTCAACACCTATAGCTTAGTAAATACACTACATGTTTGCATTTACTAAATTTTGCTGCAGGCCCAAGTACTCCAACCTGTAGAAGTTGTATAGGAGGGAATTGTACTAACAACCTTCTGCCAGACCTGCTGCAGCAGGGGCTTCTCACTACAGGCTACTTCAGTCTCTTCTCCAGATCAAAACCTGCAGGTAACTTAAAGGAATTGTGTAAATTTGTGTTGTGTTCCACAATTAGTCCTCAGCTAACCATGAATGTGATGTGGGTTGGTACAGACTCAGAGCTTGTTTATCTCTGCTCAAAGGTAAATGCAGCCATGGAGGTTCATTTGACCAGACAAGCAAACAGGAGCCAGTGGGCGGCATCAATAAGGATGACGTTACATCCAATCATGGTTCGCTTCACCACAAAGCAGCTGATTTGGCTGTGGATGCCACTATGGAGCTACTGGAGGACATCAGAGTAGCTGTTGGAGACAAGAACTTCCTGCGGTATGACCCAAATTCACCTTAGACAGGCAGTTGCAGTATCAAGATCAAATGGTAATCACTAGCGGTATGCCCGAATACAAATACGTTATTCAGCAAAGCACAAATAGTGGGTTTTTTCACGATTATTTGGTCGACACAGGTCGGTTACATCACTATCTCAGTCTCTCTCCTATGCTTCACTGTTACGTCTATCAGCAGGTCTCAACGAGGGGAGTCACATCCACCTGCTACATGACGCACATTTCCTAATTTGGACATCACTCCCGGAGTTGGGGTTGTTCTTCGGGGATAAAGCTGAGCTACTAACACACACTAAAGTGCTCCCAAGGGACTCTCCATAACTTGTTGATCCCCTTCTCCTTTCCACATAGTTAGCTTGTAAAAAATAGGCAATAAATGAAAAGTGCAAAGCAATAATTGCCTTTGACATTCTTCCCTATACATTACACGCTGTGTTGTCTCTGTGTTATGGGTGTATAAATAGGTAGAGGTCTGTCTGCAGTGAGGTGATGAGTAAAGTTTTAGCTCAGTAGTCAGCACCTTCATCTATGATCTGGGAGTCTCCAGTTTGAGACTCGGTGTGGGGACCTCCTTCGTAAGGTAGTTTATTCATGAACACTTATTGTAACACTTTAATTTTCTAAAATTAAAAGCGTAATAAAAACAAAAACAGGATTTTTAAGCCTCTTTCCACTTTTATTCAAATACATATATAATTTTGCTGCCTCAAAAAATACAATACAATACAAATACTGGGCCTTCTACACACCTCTAGTAATCACTGATTATTGGCAGTGGGGCTCCTAGCAAAATAATCCAGATAAGAAAAGCCCACTAATAGCATGCAGAAATACTTGTGTTTTGTCTCTTTTGTGTTCCTGCAGATTGATGGGCCTCTCCCAGTCCACTGTGCTGTGTTTTGTCATTGACACCACAGGCAGTATGACCGATGACATAGCTGAAGCTAAGAGAGTTTCTTTTGACATCATTGACAGCAAGAGGGGAACCCTGCAGGAGCCCTTTACCTACATATTGGTACCTTTCAATGACCCAGGTAGGTAATTCACACAGAGGTACAGTATTTGTAGTTCTGTATAGAGAAGTACGGACTGTTGTTGTTGTTTGAGTGTAATTTACTCATGCATATGCTGCCTCTGACTCCATTTAGGTGTCAGTTTCTTGTTTTCATATAAAGTAGGCTTAGTTCCATTGTAAATATGAAAAAATACTGTAAAACTGCATATTTACCATTGTAAACTAAATGTGTATGCTTGTAGTTTTGTCACAGTAGCCACAGGAAACTGCATATAATAAATTGCATGATTGGAATCACTTATCTATTCTATATCCAGGTTTTGGACCTCTGATGAAGACAACCAATGCAGACATCTTCAAAGACAGCATCAACAAGCTGACTGCTAGTGGAGGAGGAGACATCCCAGAATTGTGCTTGTCTGGACTGCAGGTGCTGATACAATGATACAAATATGATGAACCCTTATGCAATAATCAAATGTTCAATTTGGACAAGTAACAACACATGATAGGATTCCACTTAATGTTACTAACCAATAAAACTGAAGTGTTGCCCAGTCATACTTATCAGTGAACAAATTGATGCATAATTGACCAAAATCATTTCTCATTCAAATTTATCTCATTTTTAGTCTAATATTCTAATGAAAAACTGCTTTTCCTGTCCTATATGTGGTCAACAGCTTGCCTTGACTGCGGCTCCACCCTCCTCTGAGATCTTTGTCTTCACTGATGCTCCAGCTAAAGATGCTCATTTAAAAAGCACCATCACTGCCCTTATAGAGAGCACCAAGTCTGTGGTGAGAGCCAATTCCATCACCATTCTTGCTCTTCAAATGTCAATGCATCCCATAGAGAGAAAGAGATGATAAAACAGAATGTAGACTTGTGGGCTCATATAAACATGCTGTAAGTCACAAAATGAGTTTACTTTTATGGTAAATAGTGTTATTCATGTATCATTCTTATATGACCTTTACGTTCACATTTTTTATCTATCCTCACACTTTTAGGTCACTTTCATGTTGACGGATGTCCTCCCCAGTCGAAGGCGCCGCAGAGACATTGGGGGTGCGCCTTCACGCTCAATGAGCCAATCAGATGCCCAACTGTACCGTGACCTAGCCCAAGCCTCTGGAGGTCAGGCCATTGAGGTCACCAAGTCAGACCTCTCTCTGGCTACAAGTGTTATAGAGGATTCATCAGCCAGCGCTGTGGTAAGACTTTAAACAAAAAACTCATGTCTGACTGAAGACGGTACTGTATGTGTATAAATGTGCCGTTTATGTCCCTTCCTCTTTCAGGTGACAGTTTTTCAGGTAGGGAGGAATCCTGGAAAGCCTGATAGTTTTACCTTTACTGTTGATGACTCGCTTAGGGACATGACCGCCTACATCACAGGAGCCTCGTCTCTCACCTTCAATCTCACCAACTCCTCAGGTGTTGTTCTATTTCACACAGGCTCCGCCCTCTACTGGACTCTATGGGTAATACTTTCCTCCAATGACATGCACGCAATCACCCACTGAAATTTGCATGTACTTAGCCGGCCATTCAGGACGCACCTACTGATTACGTGTGTCTCATACAGTATAAAAGGAAACGTCTCACCACAGCTCTCATCCTTCTCACTCCAGTGATAGCGAAATCAGCTCACTGATCTTACTTCTCCATGGATGGAGTCGCTGCTCTAAGGTTATTCCTGCCCGTCATGCCCCGGTCTAATTACTGCCGCTGACGGGCATCTCTTCTGCTTCAAGTGCCTCGGACTCAACACCGGCAGCAGTGGGACCATTTTCAGCTGTCTGACATCTCTATCTGCTGTGACGAGAGGGAACCAGAGCTCGAGATTGATCTCGACTGACACTCTCCAAGCGGCTTCACCAATGGATGATGACAACAACATCTTGTTTGTTTTTGCAACATCACTGACCGGAAATCCACCACCGACTTCAGTTCGTCATGATTTCCCGACAGTTATGGCCATGGTAGCAGAGCGTGTAGAGCTCTCCCTAGCCCCCTATCCTGCCAGAACCGGTCAGCTGGCTTCGTGAAGGCTTTTACAGCCTGGCTTGCCCAGCTCATCCGGCTCAACCTGCCTTTGTTTTGTCTCCTTTCCCACACATTTGGCAGTGTGTCGAAGTGTCCTGGAAGGAGCCGCTGAAAACGAAGTCACCAGTAGCGGGACTGGTTTCCTTCCTGAGAAGGAAGTCCATCTTTCAGTGGAGTAGACTCAGTTAAAGACAAGCGAGGCTTGTTATCCTTCATCCTCCTTCTGCAGGGAAGGTGAAGAGCGCTGGTTTGCACAGTGATCTTCTTCAGAGATTGTGTGGTCTAGTTACAGTCAAGTACGTAAGGGAGTTACTTCCTTACATAAGCTGGTGAGGAGCTGGGAAGCGCTGTTCAAGTAGCAGCTTCGGTATTTATACCCTCAGTGATGTCACAGCGGGGAAGAGAAAATCTGGCGGGTCTCGTCCAATGGGAGCCAAGAGTTTGACTCTGCCAGATTTCACACCTAGGCCTAGGTGTGAGTTAAACAGAGCATGATGGGAGTTGAAGTCCATTTGAAGACCCTTTGTTTGATTTGGCACCTTTCTTTCTTTGTTATCAGGCTTTGCGACTGTGTGCAGGCCTGCCTTTGTCTCATGTACATATAGTATGAGGCCCTACAACAGAAAAGACCTCCTGGGACCTCCCATAGCTCCAGATGGGCTTTTTGGGTTGTTGCTCAGTGCTTCAATAGGCTGGATGAGGAGAAGACACAGCCGACGCAACACCACGACAAGGAGGAGAGCATGCAGGCAGAGTAGAGCACTGCCAGCCCCTGCCACTTTAGTCACCTCCCAGACCACCTCAACGGAGATACTGCAGCACTGGCCCTCCCATGACCACGATTGGCTCTTTCGATACCAGCCCCCCATGGGCCAGTCTTCCATTTATGGAAGGTTTGGCGAGGGAGAGGGCTGAATCAAAGTTTCACAGCTTCCTGGCCGCTGCCCCCAAGCTGGCCACTTGTCCTCTGACACGGTTTTACAATGAGTGGCATCACAACTGCATGTTATTGTGTCCATCTTTCCTACTCATGACAAACAGAAAGAGTTTACTCTGCTTACTTCCTGGTTCCCAAGAATACGGGAGGTTTCAGACCTATTTTGGATCTCCACATTCTGAACCAGTGTATTGCCCAAAAGACGTTCTGCATGCTAACCATCAGGAGATTGCTGGATCTGGTTCAACCAGGTGACCATCAACCATCACCACCATCAAGCTGAAAGATGCTTATTTTCACGTCGAGCTGGCACAGGAAGTTCCTGCATTTTTCCTTTCAGAGGATAGCCTATGAGTACAACAGGCTACTGTTTGGCTACTCCCTGTCTCCCCGCACATTCAGCAAGTGTGTGGATGCAGCACAACCAGGGCATGAAGGTCTTCTTTACCTAGACGACATAATTGTCATGGCCAAGAGAATAGGCCATTTTCCACACAGCCAAGTTGGTGCTGCACCCAACCTGATTAGGCTTCACCATCAACTGGAAGAAGAGCATCGCCCAGCCATGCCAGCAGACGGAGTATCTGGGAGTTGTGCTTGACGCCAACCTCATGTCAAGAGGCGGCCCCCAGTCCGGGGGAGCGGAGATGGACCTGCCAGTCGAATCACCACCCACTGCCCATTCTGGTTCTCCCTATGCTTCAAGATGATCCACCCCTGGGGGTGGACACGTTTGCACACACACCTTTGCCAAGGAGGCTGCTTTACACCTTTTCTTCCTCTTTGTCTCATTCCTCCTCTGCTGGAAAGAGTGAGACAACTCATCCTGATAGTCCCCAGATTGCCGTTTGGTGCTGTGGTTCGCCGAGATGACCCAGATGTTTGTGGCCCAGCCCTGGTCCATTCCCCAAGTGTAGGGGGCTCTGTCCCCTTTGTTCCCAAGAACATGAGTTCATTTAGGTCAAGAACTATGTTTGGGAGGCATGTCAGGGAGGCAAAATTGCATCTATTGTGTCCAGTACATGCATTGGTATGTTATGTTGAATGCACGGCCCCCTTTCAGCACATGGACAGCTGTTCATGTACTATGGAGAGGGAGTGGCCAGTAAAGCCCTATCCAAGCTGTGTGGCTTTGTGAATACATTTCCCAAGCCTACAGGCAGGCAGGTAAGGACCCCCCACCATGGCCTAAGCACATTCCACACATGTTGTAGCAGCATCTATGGCCTTATTCAGTGGGGTGAGTGTCAAGGACAAATGCACAGCAATGTCTTGGTCTATGCCTTGTCTGTTCATAAGGCTCTATCTCTTGGACTTGACTCCTTTTCGAGGTCCGGGCTCAAACGAGCAATTCAGGACTTGTAAAAAGGGTGGTGTGAGTGTCAGATGTGGTACACCTGACCCCACCTCGGGCAATATACACCTGCATTCGGGGAATGAGATGTGCAGGGTGTCTGTTGTATGGTTTTGACCCCTGCGAGGTTAAGCCATGGTTACACCCAGTTTTATGTTCATGTTAACTGGGCTGGGTTGGGCCCCCTACTGCTCTTCTTAAGCAGCTGGGATTATAAAGTAATAGGAGGGCTGCGGAGACTAACTTATAGCCGGTCAGCTCAGTGAGGCAGTCTCATGACATGTTGTGGCAGGGCAAACATTCAATGGGCTCCACCTACTGTACCCATAGAGTCCAGTAGAGGGCGGAGCCTGTGTGAGATCGAACAAAGGTTATGATATTGTAACCCTAGTTCTATAAGCACAGGCAGAGCCCTCTACCTATAGACCCTAATGCTCCTATGCCATATGCTGAAGTTGTTTCAGGATGAGAGCTGCAGCGAGATGTTGCCTTTTATACTGTGTGAGACACACATAATCAGTAGACACATCTTGATTGGCCGACTAAGTACATGCAAGTTTCAGTGGCAATTGTGTGCATATGATTGGAGGACAGTATTATCCATAGAGTCCAGTAGAGGGCTCCATCTGTGCTTATAGAACTAGGGTTACAATGTTGTAACCTTCATTATTGTCTCTCAAATTAGGACCCATTTTGATTGCTACAAATCTTGTTAACAGTGGATTCATCTGTTTTTGATAATGATAGTAATGATATGCTAAATATTACATTTAACATGTTTCCTTCCCCACCAGGTGTATCTCAGAGTTCCAGTCAGTCTAGTGGTCCTCTGGCATCTTTCACCACGGCAGGAAACCTACGCCGTTTACGCCTCAACACTGACAATCAAACAGGACTGTGGGAAATCAGTGTTAACTCTAATAACCCCTACTCTGTTAAGGTCATAGGTCAGTAGTATGGTGGAATTGAAGGTGTTAATTTAATGGTTCAACCAAAACATCTTTTATTTTTATTATTATTTTCTGTCTACAGCTGTATTTGTTTTGTGTGTGTACATCAGGTCAAAGTTCAGTGAACTTCATTTATAACCTTGTGGAAGCACATGTGGGAGCCCATGGGGACTTCAGTCTGAAGGAGGGACGCCCTCTTTCAGGTCAGACCACTTTTCGTTTATTGTCATCTTCTTCAGCATAATCTTTAAAAGAATGATCATTAGACTCTCCCTGCCTCGAAAATCCTCTTTTACATTTCCGAAAATCCTTGTGAATGAAAACCCATCAGCCCTGCTATTCTGTCTGTTTCAGAGCCCCTCGGTCTTCTTCAGTTGTGTACATTTTGTTCAGGTCTAAATGATACTCACCCACTTTATTCTTCTTGCCAAAACTTTCAGGGGGGAATTCTAGCCTCATGGTGTCTGTGACAGGAAGTGACACAGTAAAGGTCACAGAAGTGACTCTGTTTGACAGCTCAGGGCCAACAGAGGTCAACGGATCATTGCAGGCATGTCATGTGTTATACTTGATAAACTAAGATAACCTAACCCAGTACTTACAAATACAGTGAATACTTTACATCACTGCTTACTGCTCACTACATTTTCCAACAGGTGATTCTCATATGTTCTTACATGGTATATGTCCTGAATGCACCGCTAGAGTTTAAAAGTATTTGACAAAGATTTGGCTGGCAACAAGATGGGTTACAGAGATGAATTACCTGTCTCAAGCAGGTTTTATGTCTATAGAAGTTGATTTTCATAGTGTGTTGAAATGAACTGGAATTAGTTGTTTGCCTGGAATACAGAAACTTTAGATAAGCTTTGGATAACTGGCAATTGATGTATTCATGACTTCAGTAGTTAAAAGGTTAACATGAAACCTTGTGTGTGATTCTTTGACCATTCTCATTCATTTCAAGACAAAACATGGAAGGAAATTTGAATAATTTGTGGCATTTTATGATACAGTGGGCACAGTTTAATTCACAGAGCAGGTCTGCAACATAAGAACATTCCTAATCACAACTAGTTGGCATGTTGTAGACTTTTGCAATATTGGAAAAGCAATGCGAGTGCAGACAGATAGTCAACAGTAGTCAAATTCTTGTTATTGTGATATCATGTTACTGCCTGTGACAACATTTGTCTTTCTCTCTGTTCATCCACAGGAGTTAGGAGGTGGTAACTTCCTGGTACGTTTCAGTAATGTACCAGCAGGTGAGTTTGTTGTTCGCCTGAGAGGACAGGACAACAGCTCCACCTCCAGGTCAACAACAAGCAGCTTCCAGAGGCAGGCCTCCACACAGATCAAGACCTCCAGCATCTCTATTACTGTGAGCTCAATATCTTTCAGTTTTGTGTCTAAGTGAAGTGAATATTGTACCAATATGATTATTATTTGAAAAGCCACATCCCTAACACTACTATGCTTCTTTCAGCTCCATGCTCAAATCAATATCCATCAACATATCATCTTGTACAATATGAAAAGAAATGTTTAACTATCTCTATCTGCCTTTTCTTACCGTCATCCTTTGCTGCCACTTTTCCAGGCCCAAGCCAACAACACCAACATAGAACCAGGCTCCACCATCTCCATCCCTTTCACAGTTGCTACAATGACCAATGGAGTTGTTAATGACACCGCAACTGGGACGTTGACCGTGCGAGCAAACAATGACCGCAGCTATGCTTCCACTTCACCCAGCACTGTCACTGTAGCAGCAGGCAGTGGAGGTAAAGCCAACGGTACTGTAACCTTAACAGTACCAGCCAGTGCTGCATCAGGAACAGATGTGACCCTTACTATTGAAGCAGAAAATGCAGCTGCCACCGACATCAACTACGCTGTCCTCAGGTTTTCTGTTGCTGCCAAGGTAAGAGAAAAGGATAAGGAGCTGGTTTAGTGACAATTAAGAGCCTGATAAGAGTTTTGTGCCAAACAGTACTCAGTATGTGACTATTACAACATACACAGTATGTGTAATAGTTTTAAACACAAATATATTATTGGCAAATCAGTTGTAATAAATAATGGTTAAATATATATAATGTATGTTGACTGCAAACAAATGAGACCAAAGGACAGATGCTCATGTTTTTCTTTGATTTGATATTACTGTCACCAATATTTTGTGGTTACACTAAGTAAACTAAAGTGTCAAAGTTTGGCGTAACAATTATTCATGTTAAATTACCATTCATAGCTGCTTAAATGAATTGCTCAGGGCTTATTGCTGTTTCTGTGTCTCCAGGTGACAGATATTAACCGCCCAGGGTGCCAGGTTGTCAATACATCAGCCAGCTGTCCATTCTCTTCATCGCTCTGTGCTTCCTTCCACTGGGAATTCATCGCTAACCTCACCGATGGCATCAATGGGACCGGCATTGAAAGAATCACCATCCGAAAAGGGAATGGTACCTTCAACACCAGCACAGCGGTTGGAGCAGGGGGCGAGAATGTTACAGTGGCTACCTACAGCGCCTCCTGCTGTTCACAGGATGTAGAGCTGGCTGCTGTGGACAAAGTAGGAAATGTGGGCACATGTGTGGGACAGGCGAGAGCAGTTACCACGGCTGCACTTGCGACTAAAGCATCTGCAGTTAACACAACATCCACTGGAGGGCACTCTTTGAGCATATCACGTTTTCTCTGCATCAGTGTTGTGGTTTCTCTCCTTTGGAAGTGAAAGGGATGAATGTAATGTAGAATACACTGATAACATGAAATTGTAGCACATTATTATTGGTTTCATCTGGTGTGTTTAAATTTTATTACCATTGCTGGAGGGAAATAAAACATTTCCTACATCTCGCTCATTAGCTAATATTAATTTCTTTTATTAATTAACTTAATTATTGTATTGAACTTTGTTGCCTTGTGTTTTGGATCTATAAAAAATTGCATGCTTCAGCATCAGTAATGTACATCTTTGAAAGATTTCTTTATATTCCTGGCAGCATGTAGATTTGCAACACATTGCAGCCATCATAGCTGAGAGGTGAAGCCAGTGCCTGAAGCTGAAATTTGTGAAATTACTGCTACAAAAATCTAAATTCTCCAACCTCTCTCTCAACAATAATAATAATATATAGTAATAACGATACATTTTGGGGTTTCTTCTGTGTTTCTGTTATGTGTTTCTTTGTGGCAAATTTGAAAGTCCTTCTTACTGTAACAAATTTCCTTGTCAAATTACAGTAAACTACTGGCAGCTGTGGTCGCCAGTATTTTAATGTTTTGTTTTTTTTACAGTATCCCTACTGTAATTTATTTCAACAGTTAATTAATGTAAAATTATTGGAGTATTCTGCTGTAGAATATGCAGTTTACAGTTTGATAGTATATCTAAGCCTGCTAGTAATATACTGTATTTTTATAGTGTTGCTATTGTAATCTTTAACAGTTTCTAACTGTAAATGTTACAGTAAGCAACTGAAAGTTTTCCTCTTTCTAGCACAAAAGAGGATGAGACAAGTGACAGCTTTATGGAACTTAAAATTAATTAAAGGCTCTCAAATATGACATTGTGTTTGAAAAACTAATTCTCAAGGTTCATGCCCTGTCTCGGAGGTCAATGTAAAGCTGTTAATTATACTATCCCGAGCAGTCAGCAAAACTTAGTCATGAGTCTAAACAGCAACTGCTTTGCAAACTACTGTTCAAAAAAAAATAAAAGCACAAAAACGTGGATTGAAAATTCAATTTGTAATGCCTTCAAATGTCCCTAGTTTTAATTGGCACAGGGTTGGCATCAGGCTTCCAGGCTCACAGCTCACTGAGTGAGAAATGTGCCCCTGAATATTTCACATGTTTAAAACACATGTGAGTTATCACATGTGAAACAGCACTTCACATGTATTAACTCACGTGTTTTTTTTCATAAGGGAAAAAACAAAAATGAAAATCGAGGACAGAGTGAGAGAAAGAGAAACAATTGAACGCCAGAGGGAAACATTTTAAAGAAGAGGGAACTTATCTCTATTACAGTAAAATTGAAATGCTGCATATTTCTGAGTTTATTTGAATTTACAGTAACATTCTGGTTAGGGGGTTGCCAATAGATTACTTTAAATTCTCACTGTATTCTGTAGACAGACAGTAATTGATAATATAATAAATAAATCTTCAATGCCATTAACATTAGAACTTTATTGTTCTGTGAGCAACAGGCATCTGCTTAAAATATGAATTAAGAATTATGAAAATTATGCAAAATAAGCAATAAACAATTTAGAAAGGATATAATTAAACTTTAATTTAAAAAGGGCAGTGTATAAATATTGCTACTATAAAAAAAAAGTTAGTACATTGTAAAAAAGGATTTGAGGTTTTAGCTACCTCAGCTCATTTTCCTAAGTCAGTTCAACTGAAATGTTCAGTGAACTTGAAATATCAAGTTAAACTGTGCCCAACTAATCAGTTCAATCAGAGTAGTTCAGGCAACATGGATTTCTTAGTTGTCTCAACTTTGGCCCCTGCAAAAATGCATAGAAAACCCCACACAGCCATCAAAGGCTGTCCCCTCTTACAGCGCCATGTGCCACAAGAAACTTCCATTTCGGATGAAGAGTTTGCAAGGTAAGAGCAAACTTCTACCCTGCTTGTTTTTGTTAAAATGCTTGTTAAATTCATTTTTGAACAGGTAAACTAGATAAATGTTACACAGGGTTGTCAAAGTAAACCGTGCAGCAGCAGTTTTAGTAACTTAAAAAGCCAAACATTGTTTACGGCTAATTTTAGAACTTGTGTGATTTTTAGCTGTAACTGTTTGATAACGTAGCTAAACTACAGTATGTGTGTTAAGTGTGAATGTATAAAGATAACTTCTCTTTATATATCCATGGTGTAAAGGTGTTACCGGTGTTAGTTATTTTATACGTATTATTAGTTACTTTATACGTTTTATATTTATATATTTTCTGAGTGTTCCAGAGCGGTTATGTTTTAGAGCACAAATAAACACGCCCACACCCCTCACACCTCCGCTTGACCCTGCGGCTGAACACCGCACCAACTGATTTGGTCTGAATACGGCCATACACGGTGTTTGTGCATACACAGATTACATTACTTTCCCACCGTGGTTTTGCTATTTTATAGACATAAAACCCTATTAGTTCATTTTCACATATCAGCGCCCACGTTCATCAAATTAAAAACTTTAAAATTTTTAAATACTGAGCGTGTTATCAATAATTAGTTGGACGACAGATGCTACAATTATAAATTGAAGGTGTCTGCTAGTCTGTGCTATGACTCTGCTGCTGCAGATGGTCATGGAGCAGAGTGACATCTGTCCCCCTTCCTGCTCTCTGTAAACACACATAACGTTAGCTGTTAGTGAGTAGCTGCTCTCATGTCTCCCAGGTTCTCTGTGTTTGTTTTGGGCAGAAACTCTCCCACTTTCTGCCTGCTCAGCCTGCTCTCAGATGGTAGACGGGCTGCTCCGGTAGCTGCAGCCTCACTGTCACACTTGCTATGATGGTCTTTCTGGCTGCTCCAAGCATATCTATGGCTCCAAACACTGGTACTGTGACAGCGAATAGACACACATCGAAATCCAAGCGGTTAACAGCTTGCTACTGTAGGTAGCAGTGTAGTGATAGCATTTCAATATCAGTATTTTGTGTTTATTGATTTGGTCTGTTTTTCTTTTTGCAATTTAAATTTTAATCAATTTTCCCAACTGCAGAATTTTACATTTTTATGGCCTTTGAGAGCCAAAGCCAACCCAATGTCGACCTCTTTGCTGAACCTAATACACTTATCTACTGACCTGCTGCACTTAATTTTCCTTTTGGATTATCCAACTCCCTATATATGTACTGTCATACTGACCTACAGAGAAAAATCCAAGCAAATCTTAACTTTTATTACACTACCCAATCACTTACCTTACTTTCCATGGTCCTAAAGGACACTATTAATAGAGTAACGTAGTTCCATGTTGTAATGTAGTTCTATGCTGATATGTACAGTATGTAAACCATATAGATATATCTCATGGCTCAGCTTGTGTATGTATGTATTTTATAGGTATTTTATGTTGGAAACCACTGACAAGTCATTTGTTTTTCTCATTACAGATTAGGGCAGAGTTTATATGCCTGGTTCCTACTGATGTCCTCTGGTCTTTCTTTGATGGACTTGAAAAGTATGTCCCAAGACTGCTTGAAATGTACAGAGTGCATCTGCATCTGTGCAGTCTGCTTCAGCTCCTTGATGTACAAGTAAGGATAGTCTGATTTTTACCCAATCCTTTGATCACAATTTCTCAACCATCGACAAAAAGGTAGTGATAAATTTACAATTTTTATGAAAACTTATTCAACATTCACTGTTAAACTTTCAGTGCAGAACTTTTATATATAAATGAATGTCTGTTACATTCAAGCCCTTGCTAAACAAGTTCACACAATGCTAATTAAAAAAATTAGGCATGTTTTCAATTTATATTTCCATTGGTCCGGTTTTGGGAACAGTGATACAGCCTACTACTAGACCAACAAAAAATTACATTGCAATATCTATTGTCTAATAACTAATATCTAGATGTCTCAAAGTAGGATTTTCCTATTTAGTTAAACTGGCACCATGTCATTTGGTGTTATGCAGAATCGTGTTATGCATAATGCTGCCTTTGTTGCCATTGTGTCTTCCCCAACATAGGGTGGTAAATTAAGTTTAACATAGGGACAGTATATGCTTTTGTCGATGTTGCTGTTGTACTGGAGGAGCACATCATTCTGCACGAGCTAAGAGATGTCGTTAATGCCTTTGCAACACTGATGGGTCTTCTTTACTGCCTTAACATAGACTATCCCAAAAGACTGAAGACTGAATTCTACAAATGTCAATATACAAACACTCAAAGACACACTCAACACAAGGCCTATGATAAAGTGAGAAAGGTCTGTAAAAGTCACAGAAAAAATACTTGCACATGTTTTAAAAATGTTAATATAGAATGTTGTGTGTGTGTGTGTACATTTTGTTCAGTAAAGAGATGCAATTTAACTATAGCACTTCAAGCAGTAAGCTTTTATATTTCACAGTTGCTCCTTTTATACCTTAGCAGTTGTTCTTGTATTGTAAAAGCACAGTACTAAGGCCATTTTGAATACAGTTTTATTAGATAAATGTTAATAAGTACAGAAACGTTAAATATGTGGTATTTCTCATAATATTCAGTTATGCCTCATGGTAAGTGTTTTAATATGAGGAAGATTCATACCAAAAAGGCCACTGTCAGTTTTGAAATGAAATAAAATTCTCAATGATCTTTGATGTTGATGAATCAATTTGATGTTGTACTGTTAGAAACAGTGTAGTGTTAGTAGTGTCTCCTCAAAACCATGGCAACAAACAAAGTCTTATATTGCATGTCAGAGACTGCCCCTTACCAAACGTGAAAACACCTGAGACATAAAGTGTAACTCCTTCCAGATTATGGTTATAAGTGATTTATCTTACCAAACTGGAACTTGACCTTGGATCAAACAATTGGGCTGAATACCAAGGCAACTAATACAGAGGAAATAAGTATTTAATCTATAAAGAATCCCATGAGAAAAATGCTTGGTGAGAGTAACCTAGAGGTAAAAGAAGTGGGCTTCTGAAGAAAAGGCCATCCATTCAAAATCCTGAACTAAAATCTAACAATGGGAAGTTAAATGCTAACAAAGTTAAATGCTGTTCCTTTCCTCACCAATTACTGTCACAATGCCTTTAAGCAGGCAATGGACCCCTAATTGCTAAAATGGAGCTACTCACTGGCCAACACTGGAAGACTATCATTTTTTAAATTATTAGACTTTTTTTCTAATGGAAAATTAACTTAACTAACAAACTCTGACAAAACAGTAATTTTAGAATTAAAAGACTATGCCAATTTATTATCATACTTCTTACTCAGCTCTAACAATCTCTCTGCAATCCAAAAAATACTGTGTGCAATATAAAACTGTTGCTTCAAATGGGCCAGCCCTCAATATATGGCTAACTACAGTACAAAACCATGTTACATAAATACAGTAGATTAGTGATGAAAATTGGCTGCAAATTAACAGCTTACGGTGTACATATACTAATGTGTTGAAGTGTATTTTCAGACTTACAGATTTTAAAATGCTTTTCATAACTGCCTAAATAAACTATCCAGGTTTTGTTCTGCTTTATGATTTTAATGGTACCACATTCAACACCTCATGTAACTACAACTACCCCTGTAACTACATCTGTAACTAGAACAGCCCCTTTAACTACAACTACCCCTGTATCTTCAGCTGCAGTCAACACTGTATCCACCAGATGGTATACTTTGAGCCTATCATACTGTCTCTGGATCAGTGTTGTGGTTTCTCTCCTTTGTAAGTAAAATAGATAAATGGAAATGGTACCACATGGATCAAATGCCTTCTGAGAAAATCACGGCATCTTTTACATTTTTCATCAAGTGTGTTTAAAATTAATTACAATTCTTTACAGGAAATACCATATTTTTTATTTTCTTGAATGAAATCATTATCATAGGCATCTCTTAAACTCTTGTTGTAAAACAAATTAAAGTAGTAAGCTAATGTAAAAGTGCCTGAAGCTGAAGTTTCTGTAATGGCTGCAAGGTGAAAACTCATACTTTATTGAACTCAATGGAAAAATCATCCAAACATCACTTACAAATCAACAGTCATTATTTTTTCCGTAACTGTAAGTTTGGTGTACCTCTCAACTTGCCTTGTCTACTTAAATTTAAGTTTGTGAGAAGTTCTTTCAAAAATCAACAAGAGAAATTACTTTGAAATGAAAACACTGTGACAGCAACAGAGCAGGAGTGGTTCTGCTGTCATACTCTAGTATAGCTGTGCAAATACTGTATGACATACTATAACCACTGGTACATTTGACAGCTAAAGTTACATTCGGATTTTACATAAATAGCATATGATCAGCTAAAATTTGATGCATCATTGTATATTTAACTACCCAACAATAAAAAAGCAATTAAATTTAGCTTAACCCCCACCAGTTACATCATTAAAATTATCACACAACGATGCATCAATAACAATAATCCCACAATATAATATTCCTCTCTAACAGGGGCTATTCTACCACTGATTTATATTCTTGATATTCTATGTACATGTTGCCACTGATACTTTTGAACTTCTGCTTAGGTACAATTTTCAATGCACAGCTTTTACTTGTAATTGGATATTTTTGCTGTGCAAAATTACTATTTTTACATTAAAAAAAAACGTATTATTACAGCCTCCAGCACTGACTATAACATCATACTGTAATGACTTGACATTTTACTTTAGCCATTTATTGACAGGAAAGAAAAATACACCTGAAAACAAAAAGATCCATGATGAGTGAAGAATATCATCAGCTGGAGGTGAAAAGGGCAAAGCATCAGGCTTAACAAGGGCCTAAGTTTCCATAGAAAACCATTCCTTCCCTTATGTAAAACATGCATGGTGAACAGAATCAACAATAACACAGTTGTAATAGCTAGTAAACTTTATTTGTCTATTTCAGAAAAGGTAAAACAATAATTACAACGAAGAACCAAATGAACCTCAAAGGGCAGTAAAAATATAACAAATACAATAATAGTTAAAGTGGAAGAACTCAGAGCGACTTCCAGCAGCCGAACAAGAATGGCACTTCTGTGGCCTGTTTCACAAAGCAGGATTAATGAAGAAAGCTAGAACCACACCATCCTCTCTCTCTCTCTCCAACACAGACTGCAATGCTGCATTTGTTCCTTGTTTGACTGACTTGAGCGCAGTTTTCCAGCTAACTCAGTGATTCTGGTTAGTGAGACAGGTCCCAGTTATCAGGAGACAGCACGACAGCCTGGCCGAATGCTAACTGCATCAGGAGGAGGGGAGAGAAGTAAAAAGCTTGGTCCTTTTATCCAAAGAAATAATGATTAACTAATTTCGATTTTCCTTCAAACAATACAGCAACCACAAAATCATAGTACAGCAGGTTTACTACAAAAAAAAAAGAAACAGAAAAGCCAATCACCTCTCAATTAACATGGCAAGTACACGTCAAAGCAGCCACCCCACTAAAAAAGAAAAGCTTCATTTTGTTTTACAACTTGTACAAATAATTTTGCCCTGCAGGGTCAACGAAAGCAACTGGGGAGTCAAAAGTGCACCACTACAATGAGGAGTCTTGATATTTGATTGAGAAGAGTAAACTTAACTGAATTTAGTATCCTCAAAAGATGACAATGACTTCATAGATACACAAACATATTAAGCCTACTCCTAGATTAAAACAAACCTTTAATTCATTGTCTGTGAAGTGTGTGTCATCTTTATCACACAAACACTACAGAATATCCTTCTATCTGACTATCTGAAATCTTTGAACACATTCATGCCACATCAGTAATGCGTCTCGGAACAGATTCAATGTAAGAAACCTACTATATTAGTCGTTGACAACAGTATTTACAATACCTAATATGTTACTCTTTTAAACAGAGCAGAGCTTAATGTTACACAATTGGATAGTTTGCATTATTTTTAATAGCCCATGGTAGATCAAACATATCCCTGGATCTCTGTGTTCCTGACAAGAGAAATGGTCAATACCAGAGTTGTAAGTATGTATAATCTATACATAATAGATCAACAAAGAGGGCCAAGATCTGGTATATAACATATTTATCCTCAAAAGGCAAAAGACAAAAGCTACAGTTACAGATAAATAGCTACAGTTTGTTTTGTATTTTTTAACAAAAGCAAGTGAGAAACTGTACATAATATTAACAATATTTTATGGCAAGACCATTGAGGACTCTCCCTTCGAAGTCACTATGCTGTATTATAGGACTTTGGTCCAACAAACCAAACAAGACTGTAATATAACACATTCCTTCATTGTCAAATAAGGTGTCAAAGACTGGAAAGTGCAAAATGCATTTGCGCTGTCAAGTTAGAAGTAATTGGTATGAATTGGGGAACAAAAATGGACTAATTCCTGAAATATAATGACAAGTTAGCCCTGTTACTCGAAAGTCTGATGATGCTGTTTGATATGATTCATTTAATCTGATTATGTTGTAGGTCAGCTACTGTATGTGAGGCTATAGGCCCATTTTCATTCTTAGTTAGAGATAGAAAACAGGCAAAGAAATGCAATGACATTGAGTGTTTCTATAGCTGAAATATTTTGGTATACATACATGTAGGTGACGATGCAATTGTTGCATGCAGAGGCACTGAGTTGAAAGAGTTTTTTTTTTTCTTGAAAGTTGAGTTTTTCTCTGGGCATGCTTACGTTTCACTCAAAATCTGCTTTTCTTTTATACAAAATTAGTACAGAGCTTCCAAAGTTGGCATTCACTTTTTTCATACAGTTGCATCACCAAATATACTGTACCAATCCATCCATTTACTGTATATACATAATACTTCACATAATATGTATATATGCTATGAACATTCCATGCAGCATATAAAAACCCTTTCTCATAATAATAGCATTGTATGGAAAGGGGGGAATTTTCCATCAAAGAATAACTTGCTGTCCTCATATAATTGTTTCTGCCGTTGGGTTTTAAATGGCAACTAGCAGTACAAGCCCAGCACGAATAATGGGCCACTGCAAAGGATGTTTCGGTTTCAAAATCATTTTCCGTGCCCACCAAAGCACTGGCTCAGTATTACCAACCAGCTCTGGCAACGTAAAAATTATCAGCATTTCTGCTATGCAGCTAACAAAGCACATACTCAAGTCAGCTTGATGGACGTGCCCTTCTCCTCAAATCAAGCTTTGAGCTTTAATTACCTCCACTGTGCAAAAAGACCAGTCAATGCTTTAAGAACTCCCCAAAATGGCCTTTTTTCCTACATATGATATTAAAGTGATGTGCTGATTTGATAAATTGAGTCACATTTATGTAACATGAGATGTCCAGCATTAGTTTCAGGCAACATTTTTAATTGTTATACTGACCTCTCAGTCAACTTGAATAAGATATATGCAGTAATAAACAAATTCAGTTTGAGTATCATTACACTGTCATGCTAATATCGCAAGTGCCGATATAACAACAGCTTAACCTAAAATATTACCCCTAATAGGCAAATGTTCCAAGGTTTCTGATGTGTAAACATTCCAAGGGTTAAGTAGACTGGTAGAGTACATACAATAGTTGTTGTATTCTAATATCTGTGGAGGTATAAAATGTGGCTGTTTGGCAACAAGCAGGGAGAGAAAGGAACCGTAACATCCCTGCCTTTCCAAAGTGTGAGCCCGGTAGAGTAGGGGAGACCTGAGGTGTAAATTCTCTGATTGTACTGATCTTGCATCTGTTGTGTAATTGGAGTTCGGGAGTGAAAGGATGGGTGCAATTTGATCTGCAGGCCAGCCTGGATGGCTCAGGAAAACAGTTTTAGGTGGTTCTTTTATGAGAGTACTTGGCTTTCTGGTGTGTTTTACTCTAACATATTAGATCTACTGTGCTACTCTAGTTTGTGTCTTTGATTTAATTTCTAAATTTAATACATAAAGCCATTTTACAGACTGAAAAACAGGGCGATACTCATCAGTCATTAATTTGCGCACACTGTCAAAACTAATAAACACCACTGGCTTTGTGGTGCTAAGGCAACTACTTCATAGTTCAATAGCCTAAAGCAATCAGCTCCTCTGATTGAAGAAAACATAACTAAGGAAACACTGAGAATTTATTAGTCATGTAACATAAGGGACTGCTGCTCAACAAAAATAAATATTGATGCTCTTTGTCTTGATAAGACATCACAGGTGGTTGTTATAATAGATGAGATATGTGGTGGGCTAAACTCACAGGAAGAGGAAGTAAGCCACGTCAGGGTGGCTGAGCCTACAGCTGCCTGGGTGGTATCAATGACACTGATGAAGAGTTATTGTTGTGTGTCCAGAATTATGGCAGGACTATATCATTGGATATGGCTAGAGAACTTGAACGTCTGGGCACTGGTGTTTGGAGGTTAGACTAGTCTCATTGGGCTACTAAGACATCGGGGTAGGGGGAAATAAGTAAAGCAAAGGGCGGGGGAAGACATTCCAAGGTCCCTCTACTGTTCTCCCATCTCAGCAAGATTACAGTTGGAGGAGGGTGGTGCGGATGATTGGAGGTGATTTGAAACAGGTAGTGGGCTCAGAGCAGAGCTCTGGGATGCGCCACTTGGGACTGGGTCGGGTAGGGTAAGGGTTTCTGGAGCGGACTTTTTGCGGGGACGGTCCTTGGGGACAGAGAGGGACTCAGGCGCATCAGTGCACATGGGGGTGGAGGGGGCGCTGGCAGGGCCGGTGAGGGCACAGGAGGACAGGGGCGTCTCGCTGATGGAGATCGATGGTGGAAACATCCCAATCTTCTGGTTGGTGGCCTCCTGGATTGCGCGCTCAAACTCTCTCACCTCATCCATTGTCATGTCTGGATTGGAGAGAGATTGGTTGAGAGCAATGAGAGGAAGATATTGGAAAGTGGATAAAACTTATAACCTCTGTAGAAAACTTAGAGGGTTAGAAGGCTGGAACTGTAGCTCGCCATAACCTGTCATTAATGGAGCCACGGGTATACCAAGAAAAAAAATGGTCAGTGCAATGCTAAAAGGAAGACATTTATAAACCATAAATAATATTTTTGTCAGCTCACTTCATGTTTTTTTAATAATCAAGATGTTTATACTGTTCATTTGTGTTGCGTCTAGATTTTTTCAAACCAGGCAGGTTAAGCAAGTACAATACAGCAATTTGAATCATATTCCTGACACATTTCAACAGCTCATCAATTCATGTTTGCATAGTTTCATTCATTGTAGCACAGAATGAATGGAAGTGTAGACAGTTATATGCAACTGTGACTGCCTCAGGGGAAAGTCATCAATGGTTCAAACATGAGATAGAGAGTGGCAATGAGGTAAAGAAACAATGAAGAAGACACATACGCTCGCTTTGTCATGGATCTGTATGTCATCCAGTGAAGATGGGTTTGTTGTGGAATGCTCTTGCTGCTCATGGCAAACTTTGATGTTGGTTTTCTCATGCATTTTTCTCTCGTAATTCCGCACGTCATCCAAAGTCATATCTGGAAGAAGGGGGGGGGGGGAGGGATGGAACGAGGGTCGAAATGTTGGTAACTCCTCTATAATGGCACTCCAATTGAGTGACAAGTGGGGAAGGACAGGGTTAGGTGGCAAAGGTGCATTCCGTGGGTGAGTATAGTGCTTTTAATGGATGATTAGAACTTTTTTCAAGTTAAAGCTTTAGACGCCAAAGTGCTAGCTTCCCATGACCCACTCCCAGCGTCTACAGGAGACAGCTAGACTAATCCAAGCCACACCAGGAAGAAGGAGGGTAAGGAAGGATGAGTTCAGGGACGTTTCAAGATTAAGCAAAAGCACGAATAATCCAGACCCAAAGAAAAGGTTGGATTATTGGCAGCACAAGAAAGCAACACCTGGAAGGGTTCTCATGTATAAAGATTGAGAGAGAAGTGGTATAAAGGTAGGAGAGAAAAGGAGAGGAATACGTTTCACGGCAAAGATAATGAACTTGTTATCTGTACGCCCTACAGCTACGGAAAAAGCTCAACATTCGAGAGTCAGTGGATGTGTTGCAGCTACTTATGGGTGCAAACAGGGACGACTCTTGTGCAACCAGACTGTCAGTGAAACAGACAGAGGCAGCTTTCATGTTTCAGTAAGTGCATTACGCACTGATGTAAATTTCCAATTATTCCTTTATATAATTTCAGCCAATTCACGCAAATGTGAGTGAATGCAAACCCAGGCATTTTGCCTTGCTATATTTGGCTTCAATGTGAAAAATAGTGACAAGTAGAGTCAATAATAGTGTAACAGTTAAATGACTTTGTCTGCTTGAATGAATAAATATATCAATTTCTCTGACATGAAACATGAAAGGGTGCTGTTTAAAAGTTATTTTTTATCATACAGGCTTCGTTTAAGATAAACACTGGAAACTAGAGTAGTGTTGTTAGTGGGTTAGTGGTCACACCAAGAGGAAGATCCATGCTGTAGGAGAATGAGCAGGGCTGGCGATGACAGGGTTAGATACAATGGTGCAGGTGGAGTGACTGTACATGCACACTGATTGGTCAATGAACAGTAATCACACAATAGTGATTTATACAAGTATATAATATATAAAATATGAGAAATGTAACACTTCAAGAAGGGTTGTAAATATATGTGCATATAAAACCTCTGTGAAAGGTTTTATTGGATTCATAAAATGAAGATGTTCTATACAAATGCTATTGTGTAGACAATGTAGTCATGATAACTTGGTGAGATTAAATAGTTGATGACTGACAGACTGAAATGTGCCAATGGCTGTAAATTAGCAGGAGTGTGTAGACCTACCAATCCACTCATCCACCCAGGCAAATGCCTGCCTGTGTCCCAGCAGCAGCACATCCCGAATCACCTGTAAGATAACACCGTGACAGTCAGAAAAAAGTTTTTATTCAAGTTTAACATCAAAATATTCAAGATTCAGACTTTGGACTTATCTAGTCTTTGGAGTTTAAATGAGATTTTTAGCTCAGTGGCAACAGTAATCCACCACAGTGACATGATGGTATTAAACAACAATGAAAAGATATGAAATAATCACCTATTTCAATTTCATAATATATCCAATTGGCAACCAAGAGATGAACCAAACATGTTGAACTAGTCACAAGTTGTGACTGATCATGTATGCTGCTAAATATATGTTTTGTTTATTGTTATGATTATTGTCTTTTTCCATTAAACTAGACATAAAAAAGATGCATTCTTTGAGACATTCAGGGCAGCACAAACAAAAATTTGATTACAGGATATCTCTGGTGATATTCTCAAGTTTTTCTGATGATCACAAATCAAAAGACAAGACCAGAACCAGAACTGATCCTACTAACAAGCACTGCCTGTGTGGCCAAAGCCTGATACAGCTTACTCATTCATTTTTGTCCAAAAACTAATTAAAATCTCATCAATGAGCCACACTGTTGCGCTGGGTGATACGTTACTTCATTACAATGAGCATTCATCCCGTGGCTGAGCTCTCACCTTATGTACAAACTGCTCCACACGTGTCTGCAGACCCCACACCTCAAACTTGACGGTGACCAGTTTGTACGAGCACATGATGGGATCCTGGGTGTCCCTCCATCCCTCCTGAAGCACACCCCGTGATGTCTTCTCTGACTTGAAGTATCGCAAGTCCTGTAATGATTTAAAATGAACACACACACACACACACACACACACACACGTTTAATGTTTTAATAATTAACTCAAACCTTCAGGCATCAATGTTTCTGAACCTCAGCGGAGACAGACTTAAGGGAGAGCCTAATATTAGAAGCATGCTTGTATTAAATAAATTCACATTAACCCCTCCCAGTCCTTGGAGACTCTCTATCCGGGCTCATTAGAGCTGAGGCAAGTTGTTATCAAACAGCTCTGATGACAATTAACAGCTCTCTCACTTCACAGACTCTGAAGTATGAAAGGCTTTCAGACTCCAGATGCATGCTGGGTGAGATGGGAGAGGCATTTAAAGGAGCCAGTGCAGCTGCTAGACAAGTGGGATTGAAGTCTCAAGTCCCCAGAGTTTGTTGTGGAGTGACTGTTTAGGCTTCAACAACAAATTTAACAGATAATATATCAACTATATTATTATTTTCCTTATGAAGATCCTCACAGGGATAAAAGAACATTATTAATGAATTATTATAGAATATAAAACTGTTTTGAGACAGAGAAAACAATCTGACAAAGATCACAACATGACAATATTTAATCATCTAAATAACACAGTTTTACTAATGCATCTCCAGATTCAACAACACAGTTTCCTTACACTTCATCCAGTGCTGTTCTGTTCTGTTAATGAGCTGTTGCTGTTAATGAGCATCGACACACATACACACCCACACACAAACTCACCTCAGACTCTTTATAGTAGCGGTCGGGGATCTCATCATAGGCGATGTCGATGAAACACACCTCCCTCTCCTGATCCTTCAGCTCAGTGTCGAAGATCTGAAAAACAGCACGGTTCAGTTTGCCAAGTCATACTGCAGTCTGCGGCTGCCAATCAGATCAGTCTAAATCAAACGTGCACTTCAGAAAATTGGTATTTTTCAAATGACATCATCAGATATGTCAAGATACTGTATGTGGTTAGCAAACCTACTAGCTTGACTGAAAAGTTGAAAATGGTTCACATGAACTAAGGTTTGACTGTCACTGTGTGTCCCCTCATCACCCACAAGCCACTAAAAACACATTGTAATTGTTTACACAACCAATAGGGGGTGCTCTATGTTCATGTCTTCAATTTGTTACTGCTCTAAATGAGACAGTGCTGATAGCGATTACTGTGTAATATGTTGACCAGAAAGTCAGTCAGCTGATTGTACAACCTTCTTACTTCATTTTTAATCTTTTTAACTTATTCTTTTTTCATATTGTCCAAATTTATTCTGCTATTTGAGTGTTTTTGTCTGTTCTCCTGTGAAACACTTGTTGTGTAAAGTTCAGTACAAATATAGGTTATATTTATCATTTTATTATTCTTATAATTCTTTTTTTTAAATAGTTTTTGATTAAATGGAATGTTCCAGCTTAAAAGTATGCATTTTCACATTATCACATGCATCCATCTATCTGTTTATCCGTAGTCATAAACAGTCATAGTGAATGCAATCTATTAATATACATTCACACTCATAAATACACACATATGCATAAAAACACACACACATCATACACACACACACATCATACACACACATATCTCCTGAGACCTTCACTCTCTGCCATATCGCTGCGAGGGAAAAATCTGTGCGCGCAATTAGAGTGAAGATGGAGGCCACAGGCTTCATTTGATGGATTCGTCTTTAGTTTAACTGAAGGCAGACAGCTGGGAAATTTAAATGAGTGAGACAGTTTTAAAGAAACAGATAAAAAAAAATATTTTATGTTCAGGAATTCAGGCTCCTACCAAAAGTTTAAGATACATATTCCTCTCTATGTCAAGATCAAGACATTGCTGATGTCACACATCGTGGGTTAGATACAGCAGTGTGGGGTGACCACCACTACGAACACAGTTTCTTCCTGCTGCAGTTCCCTCCGCCATTCCAATCGCATTCTTTTATGTTGAAGAGTTTGGTATTGTTGATTTAAATATCAGGAAGCAGAATTCCCCTCGTTAATCTTTGAGAGCGCCCACAAAGAGCAGAGCCTATTCTCTCTGAATCTAATCCTGTAGAAACCGTTTTGTGTGTCAAAGTATCTGTGACTGAAATGAGGTAATGTTTGATTTCTGAACATCTGTAAATCTTAAGTTCTCCGTCATGCCTTATTGGCCGGAGAGTTGAAAGCTATCATCAGCCAGTCTCCTTTCTTTCAAATGAGCAGTTGCTTGTGTCACTCTTCTCAAAATTCATTATTTCCTGGGTTGTAAATTAATTCCTCAGCAGGCAGGAGAGGTTTTTCAGCAGCTGACAGTTGAAAATTAGTTTAAGTAATAATGTGACTCTACAGAGGCGTCATTCTCTCCTCTGTTGTAACCTCACTTTCTCATTGGGAGTTGATACGACTGGAGCATTTGACATAAACATCTTGGCTAACGTAGCTTCTGTTTTTATTATTTACATCATCATCAACTTTATCAGTCGCTACATGCCCTGCCATCTTTTTGGAGCTTTGCCACCAACTGAATGTGAACTTTTTCTCTCCACAGATATATTACCTTCAATACATCTCCCTCTTTCTCCCCCGTCCATCTCTCTCTCTCCCTTCCAAGGGTTCATTCTATCATTTGCAGTGTGGATGTGCACTGCTGGCACAATAATGGTGATATGTCAACGTGCATGAGTGTAGCCGAGCGACAGGAACGGAGACAGGGATTGAAGGGAGAGGTGGACGAGAGGAGAAACCGAAGAGGTAAACAATGAAAACGAGATAATGGGACGGAGGGGAAGGCATGAGCGAGATAGTGTGTAAGACGAGATGGATGGAGTCACAGAGGGGGGAAGAAAAGAGTGGAAACGCAGACAGAGACTGGCAGGAAGAGGAGGAAGGAGGAAGGAATGATAGTGAGGAAAGGCGATAAAATTGGAGAGGAAACAATGGATTGTGTAATTAGAGATGAGAAGGAAAGGGGAGTGGACAGTTATGCATCACTTAGTAAGATTGATTTATAAATGAATGCACCCATTAAATGGAAAAATCCTTTATGGTAAAATATAAGTCACTGCTGGGAAAATCTTCAGTAGCTCTTTCGTGTTTATGTCAAAACAAAAAGAAGAACTTTAATAGACACAACTTAATGTACGCAGCCCTGGAAAGGTCATGCTGGTGGTACCTTTGCGTTAGATTGCAACATTTTGTGTTCTCCTCGATCCAAAGGAACCTTTTATATGTCGGGCCGGTTCCTGAGAGAGTTATAATACACTGCCAGGTTCGGGTTACACTCTGCAGATGTTGCAACAATCCCAGTTACAGCCTGTCTAAATCACAACCACTGCAGCAGCAGCAGGCCATAGCACAGTGTAGAAAACTAGGTAAACTAGCCCCCGTTAGTTATCTTAACTAATTAGCTGCAACGTACAAACTTGCAGCTTCACCTGCCACAGCTGAGGGTGTTGCTCTACATATCAGCGGGTTGCAAAACAAGCAAAACATTGCAAGGGAAGTAATTTAGGAAAAAAAAATCCCACTGTGACTTTTAAAAGGGGCTCTGTACTGATGTGTTTGTTAAAAGGAAAACAATATTCTAATGACTTTTCCAGTGCAGAAACAAAGAAAGAGGCTGAGAATGAAAGAGTGAAAGAATGAAAAGGGAGAGACTAATACAGGGAGAAGGCCAACAACTAACAGTGAAAATCATTTAAGGAATGGATTGAGGAGAGGAAAGAAGGATCTCGGGCAGTGTGGACTTCACTAGTTTTAAGTTAAGTTAAGTTTGCAGATCTGCAGGTGTACACATGAAATCATAGTTCATAAGTATCTTTAAAACGTTTTGAATGCTCAAGACATGTACAAACCCTGCGAGCGAGTGATGCAATACATCATCCAAATCTGACGGTCCGTGTTGTATCATGTGTGATACACCGATAAGAGAAAAAGAAAAGTGAAAAAGTCAATTATGTTATAAAAGTTTAAAATGTACACACATGTGTCCTGTGTGAAGTTCAGGAGCCCTTTGAGAGATTACACAGTTCAACATGTGCCTCAGGACACATGTTGTGAGTATGAGTGTGTGCGCACGTGTGTGTGTGTGTGTGTGTGTGTGTGTGTGTGTGTCTGACATTGGATAGTACTGTGGAATTCTGCATGTCATGTGCTGTTACTGCACCCTCCATTGAAATGGTGCAAGATGTCCACTCGCACACCCACTCGTTTCCTGACCACACATGCACGTCTTCCCCTCCCTCATTTGCACCGTTCCCCCCCTTTACCTTTTTTCTCTCTGTCTTTTCCTCTCGGTAAGTTTTCTTACTTTTGTGTCTTAGCTGTTCTTTTTTTTTTTTTTAAGGCCTACAAACCCACACACACTGTAAAGACACCTTGAGCTGACAGATGTATGTTACACTATTAGAATGCACATGGGGGGAAAGCACGTTGTTATATCAAATTTTCAAAACAAAGCTGCACTCACAGCTGGATTCATATTATTTCACAACATTCCTTTAGAGCAAAGACACGTCATAAACTCGTGACCTGGTTATACAATGTCATAAAACATGCAAGGCCTCTGTTTGCTTGCCTTGAGGATGTGACACAAAGTAGTGCAGCTGTATCATCAATTGTGAGTGTGTGTGAGTGTGTAGACGATGAAATCTATGTGGTGCTTGTTATTTCGCTCATATCCACAGGCTTCTCAAACTGTCTGGCATCTAATAGAATAACACACACACACACACGCACAGAGGAACACACACACTTGTGCAAAACAAAACTGTGATTTGTCTTAGTTTTATCCATGAAGCTCATTTGCTTTCGGCGATTTCTGTTCTTTATATTTCATTAAAAAGTCTTTGATCTGTCGCCTTGTCTTGTCAAACCAAACAAGCATCAATCCATAACATCACTACATGTCTAATGCACACTGACAGTCTGTCCATTTTTGTCTCCTTCTGTGCTTTATGAGTACATGTGTAAACTATTCTGAGACACATCAACGTGACACTCGAGCCAGAGCGAGCCATTCGTCCGATATACAAATGGCAAATCACTGACAATGTGAAGCAAAATATGAAGACACTGTAAAATAAACCTGCTGGTGGGCCCGCCATGATATATTTCAAGCAATTTGTCTGTTGCACAGTACCCTGCCATTCGTCTTCCTCACTGTCCAGGCAATGGCAGCCTTTCATTTGATGACTAATGCCCCCATAAACTGGAGAGTGGAGTAAAATATAGAGAGAAAGAAAGCGAGTAGGCCAACAGCCCAAATGAAATTAGCTGTCCAACAAGTGGAGCAGTTTTTGGCAGACTCTCAAAGCTCATGTATAGTTGACTTTATGATACGAATGGATCGCACAGAAGCGTCTATGAGTTGCCAAAATTTGCTCGGATGGTTTTACTCATGTAGCCTCTGTAGAGGTCTTGTTTACTACCATGTGTCTGCTATGTCAGATTTTGTGTTTTAAATTGATTTTGGTGCACAGATTTCTGTATAGCAGTGTTACGATTAATGATTGAGAGATTAGAACTGACTAATAAATTGGCTGGCCTGATATTAGCTTGTCACAGATATATCAGTATCGGTGAATACGTTGGCTGAAGGGAAACAAGAAATCTTGACAATGAGATGTTTGAGGTAGTTTAGACAGAGTGTCACCAGCGAGCACTGACAAGTTTATTTTTCAGCTGTAGAATGTCACCTTCAGCACATACCTTCATCACTATCCCTTAAAAGGGACTAATTATGTTTTTTTTATGATTATCTGTTATTAAATACTGTTAGGATGTAGGATGTTTATGTCAGACATGGTCAAAGTTCCAAAATTTGAGGTGAATGTATATAAAATGCTCCCTGCAAGTCAAAAGCCAGGGTTTCAGCCTGGTCTGAACACTTTGTTTGCAATGTTACCTCTACTTCCTCCTTGTTATGATCATCATATCATATAGTTGGCCATTGGGAGCACCAGGAGAAATCCCAGTGGGCCAGTTGCACTAGGTCAAAACTTAGTCTATGGTTGGACCGTTTATGAAACACTAGAGCACTTTTAATTTGAAAGGATGGATACAGGAATTGGTGACACTCGGCCGAGGCGACTGAGTGAAGTTACACCATTGGTTGGCCAACCAATGGTGTAACTTCACTCAGTCAGTCAGACTTTCGTGTTTATGGGCTGCAGTCCAGCCAGAAACAAGAGCAAGAAAGATGCGTCATCAGCTCACTATTATGTGCACCATTATGCACCGGCCCAGCCCACATCCTCCTCCTGGAAATGTGCCTGATATATTGGCCAATATAACATTATCAAACTTGATTAATCTCTCAAATATTAATAACAGCCTCAAAAATCTTGTACTGGTCGTGCTATAACAGGATTGCCCACTGAACCCAGTTGCATGAACTGTCACTGATTGTGCACTCCTCGTCAGAGCGTACAGTATCATTGAAAAAGACAAGACAGTCACACAAAATCCCAAGAATGGCCTTTCAAAGCTCCTTTCATGAAAACAAAGTGTACTCACGTTATCATTGCATCCTTTGTTGTCCTCGTATTTTGTCTCTATGTGGATGGAGAACTTGGGCAGGAATGAGCACTGTGAATAAAAAAGAGAAATGTGTACAATTTGTAAAGGAAATTAGAAGCAACTAATCTACATAACACGTCATGTCTATCTTTGTTGTTTTCAGATTCTTTAAAGTATAAATGCAGAAGTGGTGGACAGAAAGTAACGATTCGTTTACCTCCTCCTGCCATAATGCAGAAGTGGTTAGTTGGTGTGGTTACTTTATGTTGGAACTGTATTCTATGGAAGAGATGCTACTTTCAACACTACTGTTTGAACTTTCTGTCTTCCTGTATAGTGCAAAACAAAAAATTCAAGGCTGTGACAGAACAGTATTTCAATTTCCATCTCCTTGTCAAAAAATGACAAAAGCAAAAACAATTCTTCAAGACTTTGTGAGTCCTTTACTTAAAAAATAATCTCAGCATGGGTGTGTTTACACTGACTCATACATGATCACAAGATGCTCCCACACATAAACAAAGACAATATCGAGCATTCTGCCGCTGTCACAACATTTTCCTCTTCCCCACCCTCATCCCTGCACCCTAAAGCGGTGTGACTCATGCCGTCGACATTTCTCACTCTGCGTTACGGACATGCCGGAGCTAAGCCTAATTGCTTGTGTGTCTTGTGTCGTAAAACTGTGTCAGCTTGTTCTGCTACGGCTTCATGTGTTTTCAAGGGTTAATCAAAGGTCACACAGGCAGTTCTGCTTATTAGCACGGACATGCCCACTGGTGTGTGTGTGTGTGTGTGTGTTCAGGGATATAATGAGTTGTTTTGATCATTGAAAACATAAAGATGCAGGTTTTTCAACTAACAAACCTAATCCCTTTGTGAAAAAAAATTCTGTAACAGCAAAATACTGGAGCTACACTTCAAACAGCAGCAGCAGCAGCAGCGTGCATTAAACAAATTTCAAAAAGCTTCTAAAAAGGCAGAACCACAAAAGCTTCAATATATGCGTTTTTTGCATTTATAGAGCGAATACATTTGTATTATTTGACACATTATCAGTTTGTAGATTCTTTAAACTAAAGACAAGCTGACTGAAATTTATTATTCTTATTGTGGATGCGCTTACGGGGCTTTAGCAACAGACAGACTAAACACAAGCTCTCTCTAACCTCCACATGCACACAAACACAAATATACACAGACACATACCATATCTGTTATTATCAGGAAGGAAATTTCTGCACTGAAAAATTTTGCAGCGAAGCTTTTGCTCAGAAATATTGTAGCAAAGTCACACTAGTTTTGGTTCTTAAACATCTATTGTTTTTGTGAAATGTGTTTTAACATGTTTAAGCTCATTCTTTTGGTTTTCCAGGATGCTATTGTACCGTCTGGTCGAGTCTTGCCACTTTTATCAACCTGCTTCCACAGCAGGCATCAATTTTCTCTATGATAAACCCACTGTACGCTAACCGCCCAGCACCAAAGAGCAGGCAGAAAAGCTAGCGGCTAGCTGGTGAGCATAGTGGAGCGTTTAGCAGGTAAAGAGCAAGGTATTTTCCCCTTTAGGGGTTTCTGTGTAGATAAGAACACTGTTTGCTAACACGTTCACCATAACAAACTTTAAAAGGTGATAATATGGGAATGTTGTGTTCACAGCTTGTTCCACTGTACAAATAACCAAAAAAATCAGTTATTGCTGCAAATGTTATGCACTATATAAAGGCCCTAAAATTCCCACAATGGAATGAAAAACTTAGTCCACAGTCAAATGCGGCAGTCTCCATTTAGTTTAACTTTTTAATGTTATGTAGGATTGCAGTTGAGTAAAGCAGTCTGTGTCATGTGTGCATCCATAGTTAAAGTGAGGTGGATCTTCTTCTTGGAGCTACTTTTGATGATTGGATGTCTTACTTTTATTTAGTTTTTTGCACCCACATGCTAGACATACTGAAATCATAAAGACACTTGAGTACTCAATGTATTCTCTTATATTTCTTCTAACCTCTTCGATTAGCTCCAAAGATTTCCAAAAGCTGTCAAGTCATGTCAATTTTATTGAATCACAACAGGGGGTTATCTCAGGGCACTTTTCACATGGAACATGTTTGACTGGTTGTGAAAAAAAAGTGTGTTTTGCACTCTGCACTCATTCTCACAAATGCAAAAAAGCAGACAGTGAAATATGAATAGATACTTACCGTGTATTCTACAGACGTGCGGTGGGGTAGACACATCATGGACATCAAGTTGGAGCAGAAGAGGAACAGAGCAGAAACATGGAAAGTTATACATCCTCCTCAAATGTTCAAAAGGCCAGAAACTGCCAGCATGAAGTAAAACTGACTATCACATATGATACCTCGTATCATCCCCTCCTCAGTGACTTGCTACTGTCCTTTCTCTAATTTGCTCTCATCAAAAAGAAATTCCCTTTCATCTATGTTCCTCAGCTTGTAACACTTCTCCCTCAGATCAGGATCATTAAAGCATCATAGAAATATGTTCCGGGCGCTGCAGCTCTAATCGTTGCACCACTAGTTGCTTGTAATATTGGCGATTTACAAATTAAAGCTTATTCCACCGCTGCTGCACTCGTTGCACACAGTCAGTGTGAGAAGAGACCGTTTGCTTCATGACTTCAAACTGTAAACATGTATAAACAAAAAATGTCAACTTTAACACATTTCCATACCACTATCATGTTTATGCGTTCTCACATCATGTCTTCACACATCGTGATGATGAACAGAAAGCTGCAATAGTGTGACTGACAGTGTAACTGGTGCGTCATCACACATATGTATCTGGTCATCTTTAAAAAGGTCCCACAAATGTGAATCTAGTGGGGTTTTTTTTGGTTTTTATGACCTTGGTGATAAAAAAGATAAAAGGTCATCTTTTATTGATCCCTGTTGCAAAAGCCTCCCTCCTCTTTTTGCCCAACCTTTCACATTTCATTTACATTTTGCTTAGGATGCTATAAAAGCTCTTCTTCTTTTGCATCTAGTTCAGGATGCATTCATAGTTATGTCATGCTGTGATAAAAACATTCATGCTGTATGTCCTTCAGAAATTACATACGGAGTAGCTGAAAACTGAGCATCAAAGCTTCCTGAATTATACAACACATCTCTGAAGTTGCATCGGGACTTTGGTGGAGGCGTGTTTTTTTAAAACATATGTTTAAAAATGCAGTGGGAATTAGCAATATCTGACTGACCGTATGCTAGTAATGGCTCTTCTTTATGCATCTTGAAAACCTGCATCCTTTCACACAACTCCAACTCCATAAAACATCAAGTCAAGTGTTTGTACCCAAGTTGTGAGAAGCTGACCTTTCAAAAAGTGCTTTGCTATGTTATTCCAGCTTGAACTATTATAAGCTCTGTTTCTACACCAAACAAATGTTAGTGTTGTAATAACTGACCGGATTAGAAATGATGGTGTGTGTGTGGTGAGTGAACATGTGCGAGATCAAAGAATCAAAGTTGCATCAGATTGATTGAATGGACTGTCCAGCTAAAACTCTGTGTCTCTGTGTGTGTGTGCTAACACGCTCACCTGTTATGGTGTAAGGGTAATAGTTCCATGCCTTCTCCGTCACGTAGAAGATTTTAGGAACCACCGCTCGAGCCCAGCTGGGTAATTTACTGCAGAGAGACATTGAGACAGAAACAGATGAGGAGGTGCTGTGAGCATGTAGCAGCCAAGTAGGGACGGGGGGCGAAATTGCTTCCAATATTGTAGCAATCATCAAAAACTTGTTCCACTTGTGAAAGGAAAATCTGCTCACAGTAAAGATTACTGAAACTGAGAGAAGATGTGAACAGAGAGCTTCCTAAAAGGCTGGGAACACACATTTTTCTGCACATGAGGCTCCGTGTTATCTGAGGACTTTACTGAACATACCTGGAACTAAAGACTGGAAACCAACAAATGATCTCATATTTTATAATCCTGAGTTTTGTATGTGTTAGTATTGAGGTAGGTAGTATTAGGACCCAGTTTGATCTGTTAGCATTTGCAGGTTAAAATGATAGGTTCAGATTTTTTCCAAGTCTGTCTTATAACAATACTCAGATGCACATGTGTACATGGAAATCATAACCGGTTGCTGTGATCGTTCATCCTGTTCATTCTGGATGTTACAGGGTCTTTTCTTAAAGCAATTTCAGTGCGAGTGATATCTACAGTGTTGGTTTTGTGCAACCTATTATTTCACTGTCAAAAATATGATCTCTGAAAGCTTGTATTTAGATGTATTTAGATATTTCAATACTTTTTTGTGAAGAGTTGAAAGGGTTCGTTTTGTTGCATTTAATAAAAATGCAGAAAAATAAAAAGTTTTTCTGCATTCTTTGTCATATAATATATGGAAAATGTTTGGGTTTTGGGGAGAATTTTCTCATTGTTTTTGATATTTCATTGACTACCTTAATCAACTAATTGAGAAAATAAACTAACAAGATATAATGTGTTAATTAATGAGCCTTGGAGGGGTTTGTAAGCCAATATTTTTTACCTTTAGACACAGCCAGGCTAAATGTTTCCCCTTGTTTTCAGTCTTTATGCTAAGCTAAACTAACCAGCTGCAGGCTTTGTATTTAGCGTACAGACATGAGAGTGGTATCAATCTTCTCATCCAACTCTTGGCAAGAAACTCTATTCCTCTATTTCTCTAGTTGCAGCCCTAGACTTGGGTTATTATCTACTATGTGCTCACTGTTCATAGAGGTACAGTATACTGCCAATATGTGCACTCAGAGGACTTTGTGTTTGCATGTTTGGCATTCTCTGATCTTGATCTAAAGTCTCTGCTAAGACTATAACTGAGGCTGCATTGAGAACTCATAAGACTTGTCAAATACACAAGTACACAGGCTTTCATGTAGTCTGCCTTCATCTCCACTTCCTTTGATTGACAGAAAAAAAAAATTCTTAAGAAGGACAAAAATGGCGCCCACTGCATCGTGACGGCTGCGAATAAAAACAGCCTCCGACGGTCACATTGTGTGTATTGGCAGACTCTCTCTCTGGCTCTCTCTCTCTCTCCCAACAAAAGAGACTGACACTCCTCCTACACCTCCATCTGTTGATTCTCCCGTTCCCTCCTTGTTCTTTTAAAAAAATCTTTGCCAGTTATCTGCTGCGACAGAGTCCCTGTTGCCAAGTGTTCAAGCGTGTAAGCGTGGTGGGTGGGTGGCTGCCCAGTTTTTCACGCAAAAGCTGGCATTTGTATTTAGAAAAATGAAAATAAAATAAATAAACTAGTTTAGTTGAACTCATCCAAGGAAAGGCAACACTTTATTCAATCATAAAATCAACCATGCCCTCTCTACTCTTAATGAAGGTTATTGACAGAACAAGCTTGGAATCAATGTTCAGGTCGGATTGGGATCGGGCCAAATAGTGACGTACAGCGCTAGGCAGATTGTGAGGGCTAATGGGGTGGTTGAAGCGTGACAGAACGAGTCCAGATTGACTTCCCTGCTGGTGAATCAAAGCTAAATGTTTAGTCGTTGCAGAGCCAGATGGATAGCCAGTTGAATGGGGCAGCACAGTAGTTAGATATGATAAAATCACTTTATTCATTTCATTAATTATCTTACTTGATTTTACAATATATGATGTAATCGCACAAATATTGGTTTAATTTACTGAATTTCATCAACATGTCTTAGTTTGGTTATTTTCATAAGCTGCGGATGTTGTTTTTTTTCTGCTTTGTGTATGAAGTTTTCCTCCTTTTTCCCATTCAATAGTGAGTATTTTTGATTTGTAACAGAGATGGATACACTACTCTAAATCTCTAAATGTACCGCTTTCATTTAACCTCCTTCAAAAACACCTTCATACCTTGAAACCCGTCCTAAACTGTGCACAGACAAAATGGATGTTGTTTTCAAATGCAAAAAATATTGACTATGGTAGTTTTGAAATTTGTTCTGTTAATAACACCATAATAGATAAATATCTAGGTGTTTGGGTTGATGAAAAACTTAATTTTCCATATTGACATTTTGTTATCAAAGCTAAGATTGAAATTGTGCTTTCTTGTTAGAAATAAATCTTGTTTTCCTTTTATTCACAAGAAAAAGAATTGTTGAATATATGTATTGAATTACGGGGATATTATTTATGGGCAGGCGGCCAGTTCCACTCTCAAAACCTTTAGATGCAGTATATCACTCCACATGAAGATTCATTACTTTATTACTTTATAGTTATGGGACACACCATTGTCTAATTTACCAAAAAAAAAACTGGCCTGTCTGCTCTGTCAACGAGGAGGGATCAGCATTTGTTCCTTTTTGTTTACAGAGCTATTTTACAAAAGCCTCCACATCTCTCAGCCCTGCTTTCTTGAAATGTTGGTGGTGCCATTGTACCTGCTCATAGACATGGCTATAGAGTTAGGAAATTCTGCTTTCTGTTACTGTGTCCCACATACTTGGAATATACCTCATTAATACTACTGAGTCAATTCCATGGTTTAATTGCTAATTTTATTGATTGTAATTGTTATTGCTTTTAATCTTTTAATTGTTCTTATTGTTTTATTTTATTTATTAATTTGTTTGTTTATTAATAGAATCTACACAGGAATAAGAGGCCGTGTCATCTGCGTAAAGATGGAAGTTGCGATTGTACAATGAAGAGATAATATTGTCTATAAATAGTGAATAAGACTGGTCTAAGGACAGAACCTTGGGGAACTCCCTCTGAAATGGGGATAAATGAGATGAGGACTGCAGATTACCCATTTTGACCCACTGTGACCTCTCAGAGAGATCATTTTGAAACCACAGGCAGCTAGCATTGTCAAAACCCAAAGAAGAAAGTTGGTGTAAAAGCAGAGAGTGGTCAACTGTTTCAAAAGCTTTAGTTAAATCAATAAAAATGGTAAATGGACTGCATTTATATAGCGCCTCTCTAGTCTTCTGACCACTAAAAGTACTTTACAGTGCATGCCAACATTCACCCATTCACACACACATTCATACACTGATGGCAGAGGCTGCCATACAAGGTGCCAACCTGCTCATCAGGAGATATAATCTAATCTACATTTATACACACACTCACACACTGCCTGGTGCAGCCATCAGGAGTAATTTGGGATTCAGTATCTTGCCCAAGGACACATCGACATGCAGACTGGAGGGACTGGGGATCGAACTGCTGATCTTTCCGATTAGTGGACAACCGGCTACCTCCTGAGCAGCACAGTGTTGTTTGTTATCTAATGCTGAGATTGTTAATAACTAAAGAAAGTAGCAGAAATAGTGCTATGCTTAAGCCTGAAACCAGACTGAAATGGAGTTAGCATGGAAAGCGAAGAATAAAATTATGTGACTCAAATGTTTTTTGTAAGACAAGATAATTTTGAGATTGGACAATAATTATTCAATTCAGATTCGCTACCACCTTTATGGAGAGGAAGAACACTGGCAGTCTTCCAAACTGTAGGAATGATGCCAGAAGTAATGCTAAGATTGAAAGTATGAGTTATATATATTCAGAAATTAGCTGTACTGAGAATTTCAAAGCAAATGCTTTCAGTTTGTCATCACCCGTTGATTTCCGCGCATCAATATTGCATAAAGCATCAGCTCCCATCCTACTGGAGACAGGAGATAAGCTAGAGTGGTTTACTTCAGCAGTAGCATTAGAGAAGGATGACCTATGTTCTTCCACAAAACCGTTGGGACCAACACTAAAACGATAAGATGCAGCAAAATGATTTCATGGCTATAAGTTATCTGAGTAAAGCCATTAACAACATAGGCAGATAGAGGAGTGCTGGTATTGTTAGAGGTAGATTCAACTATTCTCCAGAATTTAATGGGATTATAAAAGGAATTAGTAAAAGGACTCAACTTTCTTAAGGCAAGCCAATGACAAGAGTCTTTGGTGTGTCTAGCCAGAGCCTATGCTTTGTTTAAAACTGACTTAAAAACATTGGTAAAATAATTTACAGCTAGATCAGGATCAGGGATTATGAGGGTGTCAGTGATTGGACTGGAGTAAAGGTCATGTAGAAAGGCCTGGTCATTAAAAGTGTCTTCTGACCATTATGTGTGAGTTAGTTTTCCTCTGTTTCACTTTGCTAATGCAAAGAATCAGACAGTGCTCACTAACACCAAGGTCAAAAACACCACAGGCAGGAAATTTCTCTGGTCTGTTTGATCATATTAAGTCAATTATGCTTGACTTCTGCAGTGGTTTAATGGACCGGAGGATTAGCACCATCAGGACTTTATTTCGACGACCAACTCCTAATATTCCCTTAATGGCAGTAGATGGAAACACACATTAATTTGCAATTTCTTTTGCAGATTTTCTGGAAATTCAATTAAAACTAAACTAGCTTATAACAAGGCAGCTTTTCCCTTTTCATAGCAGGACTCAAGCCAAGCCAAGTGAGTGTTATTTATGCATCATCTAGTGTTTCCCCCCCCAATCCTGAGATTAACATTTTATCTTCATAATGTCAGATAGTCTGGAAAGGTCAAATGCCTTTTTCTGTGTACACTGCAGACGTAAATGGACATGAAAGCAGAGTTTGGGTGGTTTGGATTCACCTTCTCTCTATTAAAATTCCTTCCATGTGTAAAGAGAGTTTTAGTTAATCTGTTGAATTTTACAGACCATTCAGACTTAAAAACACAGTGGAGACTTAAAAAATGCAGGTATGGTGGTTGTAGAGCATCTAAATCTACTTTTTAATAGTCCAAGCCTTATCCATTATACAACGACTCCAATGATTTCTCTCGTGTTCAAAGCCTCAAGCAGTTGTAAAAACATTTTCTGTGAAATTGAGGAACTTGTTAACAAAATGTTTCATTCATATCCTTACTTCTCTGATTCAATGAAGAGCAAACTGAATGAAAATACCTGAATGGAAACCCAATTTGCCTCTTTTTTTGCTACGCCTGCCTTCTTTCTTCCTCTGCAGAGCAGAGCTATGCTGACTCAACATAATTAGTTCCCCAGCATAGCGAACGCTGACACAGGTATTTGTGCCTCAAACAAATGGCCTCCAGCATCTCTGCCGCCCCTCTCTCTCTTTTCTTACTCTCCTGGCCCTATTTTCTCTCATTCTGTCATTTCCTTTCCCTCTCTCTCTCTCTGTTCTTCACACATTCTCCACCCTATTCTCTGTCTTCTCTCTTTGATTCCTGCGAGTCTTGTTTGTGTTCGTTTTCTGTGCTGTTTGTGTAGGGGTCACACATTTATTTGCATGCATACACAAACACACACCCACACACATATACACATAACAGTTCCAGACAGAGGCTCACAGGATGCATCAGTATGGTTGATATAGCTGTGATGGATAAGAAATTCAAACAACAACTTGCAATTTACATCCTTATCAAATGGCTGAATGTAATCTTAGTCAGTTGATATGCAGATATCTACTATACTTTGTACTTTGACTTGTACACTTTGGGAAAGGTCATGGCTAAAATAAAAGAACAAGTCCCCAGTGGTAAACAATCAGATTATGGACCAATGATATTTTTTTCATTAACTTATAAAAACCTTTAAAGTAGCAACATGAAAAGTCTTAGAATAATGCCTTTTATCATGAATTTACTGTTGACATTGTCTAAGTTTCTGTAGGCAGTGTTCCTCTCTAACCTTTTAGCCATGGTGGCAAAACAGTTCCTCTGTTTTGCCACCAATAAACACAGCATGTCATGTGGGTCAGAGGAGACATAAAACTTAGAAGCTGCCGTTAAAGTGTAAGGGGAAACCCTGACGCCATGAATTAAACACACACACACAGACAACGAAGTAGCAGAGATGTGTTTGGCTGACCTGTTGAGGTAGACTCGTTTCTCTGTGAACTGTCCTTGGCCGTGTGTCGGGTCTTCGTAGGGCTCGTTCTGGACGACTTCCACCCCTTCCCCTCGATCACTTTGCTCATGGCTGTGTTTACTGATCATGTACAGCTGCCCGATCTGGTACTGGAGGACAAAACAGACAGAAAGGAAGGATGAGTTGCTATTGTTTGGCAACAGGAAACCTTTATACATTAGTTCATAGCGTAACAGGCAGGAGACATACTGCAGTCAGTACAGATGCCCAGATGTTCATAGGTCAAGTCAAGTGTCAGGTTGAGAAAACAAACTCACGACAACATCCTTTTAATGGCTGTTCGGGAGCTTTCCATTATATCACATGGTCTTCATTAGCAGATGGAGTTTGCCCGGTTTGTCGTGTAATTGTAAACGTTCAATTTTTTTTTTTCTCTGAGCACTTAAAAGGAATTCTTGTCTAGATGATCACCATGTGCACTGCCAAAGTCCCAGAACAGTTACTAAATGGATCTAATGAGATTGTTTTCTCATCTGTTGTTCCAAAGGTCGAGAATGAACTTTATACCTCAAGTTTCAAGTGTTTACGGTCTCAAGTACTGAGTCACCACAGTCTGCATCGAGTCTTGAAAGATGTTGTGTAAGTGTTGGACGTCATTTAAATGGAACTAGTAATGAAACACAGACTTTGCGCCGCAGAAACTGGTCTGCTTTTTTTATAGTTCATTTTTTGTTAGCAAATGTCAAAAGTGGACTTGTGACATTGAGATCAAATGCAATTCTAAAACACACTATTGCACTATTTGTGTACTTGTTTGTGCAACAAAGCCATTCACTTACAGATTACAGATAGAGTAAACTTGTACGCGACTTAAGCTTTAATTTTATCATCATCAGCTGAAAAAATTAACACCCTGTCTGAATATTATATAATACTGTATATCCCACCTGTATCTTCCACCTGAATAATTCTCATTGCTTTGTTATTGTGCAAAATGGTGACAGGAAGTATAGTTTAAGTATATTTGTTACTCAAAACAAGTAAGTACAGTTCAACTGTGCATCTTTATTTCTGCCTTTGGGAAACTTGACTCCATGGCAACGTAAAAAAAAACAATATTTAGTTGAATCTGACCAAGAATCGCCTGTCTGCTTGGCCCCGAGTCAACTCGTTCTTTATTTATTGCCTCATTTTCTAGATTTAGTTGTGAAAAAGGTCAGAAAACAAACTAAAGTCATGTCAGCTTCCCTTACAATAATACTTCTTCAGTAAAAAGGCCAGACTCACAGTTCGCTACCTCTATTTTAATGAATGTGACAGTGTTGCATTTGTACACATCAGACTGTGTTCGGTTAATTTAATACTTGCCGTGCAATTTAATACTTGTCAAGCAATAAACTGTGGACTGACTTGAATGAATGAATGAATGAAAGAAACTTTGAATGAAATTTTTGATCCCCACAGAGGAAATTCACTCATTACAGCAGCTCAGAATTAGAAGGAAAAGAGTGAGTGATAAATAAAAACTCAAGTTTATCCAGTATACACATATATACACTATACACACCTGTCACATACACAGATATGACCTGCAGTGGTAATACACACATGGTTTGTTGCACTGTACTAAAATATTGCACTGGATATTGGATAAACGGCGTTGTCAAAGACTGACAACAGCTTGACTAACATCCTCCTCTCACACACCTCTGTGGAATCAGTCCAGGACAGAGCTAGACCTCTTAACCGGTTTATTGAGTCTTTTTCTGTCCCTCTCCCTGCTTCCACCTCCCCAGCAGACCACCACAGTGTCATTAAATGTTCTTAATGTCCCGCCCGCTCCAAAAGGACTTCAGTCTCCTCAGCATATGAAGACAACTTTGTCCCTTGAAGGTAACACTTCTGTCCACTTTTGATCTTTAATCTTCAAACTCTAGCTAAATCCAACCCTTCTGTCACTGACAAAAAGACCCAGAAAGGTAGAAGTAAGGATATGGAAAGGAATGAATGATTATAAAGAGGTAAAAAAAAAAAAAAAAGGATCTGAGTGAGAGTGAGCATCAAAGGAGGGCAACTTGAGGAGTTATAATGAGAAGGATGGGCTGAAGTTAAATCAAAGACGGAGAAAAGAGACATACATTTTTGACAACAGATTAGAAGTAAGAGGATGGGGAAAAAGAGGAAACAGAACAGAAAAAAAAAAGATGGCTTAATGATGGCCGGTGATGCTTATAATCCTTTTATCTGCAACAGGCGGTGAACAAGTGAAGCAGCACTCTGCTTCCTGCTCAAACACCATATGCTTTCTCTTCCCTCTGTGCTCCTCTCCTCCACACATGTGCTTCAGTTTTTTCAGCGGTAACGAAGGCAAGCTGAATCAACTATATTCCCCCGGATTCCACACTCCCTCTTCTCCCTGACCTTTACCTGTCACCGCTGTTGGCTGAGCTGTGACACGCTGTCAGAGGAAAATGTGAGGTGCTCACCCAAATCAGCTCCCACGAGGGGGCACGAAACGGTGTCAGCACCGAGCTGCTGTTGCGAGTCTCTGATGTATTTACAGGTACTTGCTAAAATAAATGAAACAATCAGGTCATCAGATCAGGCCTGGTGGAAAGATGCAAAACCGTGCAGCTACACACACAACAGATCCTATCGCTGGGGATTTGCATAGCTTGGGCGAAAATTGTCAATGTGCCATGAAACTCAATAGAACAAACAACCAAAAAAAAGAGAAACAGTAAAAACAGATTATTGCCTGTGGGATTCGAACAATTACTCAAACCTTTACACTCTTGCACTATTTGTCAGCCACATAGTTACTGTTGTTATCTAGTTGTTGTTTGGATGTACATGTATCCATTTTCACACCTATTTGACTACACATAATTAAATTAATCAAAATTACTACACTGAAAAAAAAAAAAATCCATCACCTGATGAAACAACATTCAATTTCCAATTATCTTTCACTATAAATCACTATACATGTGAATTCTCAGGATCTCTTAGTGTTCCATCGAGGTGTAGTGATGGTCATTATTATGCTCAGCAGAGCTTTCATTGGCCAATTCTCCCCGAGGCACAAAGCTGTAATCATCCGAAAATTAGACACTCCCACCAGAGTGAATAGGCTTTAACATACTGTAGGACAAGGGTGATGAATAAGAATAGCTTCTGATTTATTTTGATTAACGTAAGCACGGGGGGGGGGGGGGGGGGGGGGGGGCTGGTGGGGATGGAGGGGGGGGGTGATCTGCCCTTGGCCGACGGCTCTGCGTCCTCTGAGGTAGACGAGTTTGACTGTGAAACTTAAACAGGGGCAGCAACGCAATGACTCACTTCCTCTGTATCTGTTCGCTCCAAGTCCCAACCCCCCCCCCCCCCCCCCCCGCTTGTCAAAGGCATCTCTAGACAATGGTATACGTGTAAAGATTGCAGTGTCAGAGAAGGACACACACATTTAAGAAAGGAAACATACACACATACCAAGACAAAACAAAAAGGTTGTTCCGACACAAAATCCCCTGACGAGAACGCCTGACTCAGCCACACCTTAAGATCAGAGATGAACAGTTATCAGGATGTGCTGCGACCTTCTGCCACAGTGAGACGTGTTAATATAAAAAATGTTTTCCTTCTCTTTCTTGACACTTTCTCACACTGTACGACGTGTTTTTCAGGTGTGTACTGCTACAAGTTAATCACACAGTGACAGCGATGAAAAGCCAGAAATCTCTGCAAGTCCAGTAGCTTATTAATCAATCAACAGGAAATGTAACTATTTTCTATCATTTTAGTTATTAAAAAACAGAAAGTACTTGATAGTTGCAGCCTCTCAAATGTGAGGAGATGCAGCTTTTCTTACAATAAGCTGACTATCTTTGGGTTTACGCCTGTTAAGAGATGACTTTCAGCTCTAGTTTTCCCTATTTTCGGATGTTTTGAAGACAAAACAATTCATTGAGAACATAACCATCCAATTCATTGATTATGAAAGGAATTGTCAGTTGGAGGCCCCCCCCGCCGCCTCCTCTATCCACCTGATGCATGTAAGTTCAATATTCACTCTCCTTTTAGCTCTGTTTTTGGTCTCCACCAGCTCCTGAATAGAAATAGTCTCTTTGCCAGGCAAACCTTTGACTGGTACTGTACATGTGATCAATTGTTAATATAAAAATATTAATTACAGCCACTTTAAGAGCCACGTGCACAATGTCCTACACCAACGTGAGCAGCAGTAAGCAGCAGAACACAGAGCCAGCCACTGAAGTAAAAGTTCAGTAAGTGCAGTGCAGTGGAGGACTGTCAAGTCGCAGGATTATGAAACGCATCACCTAAAAGGACATTTTGAGTGTCGGCAGATTCAGAGCTGGAATGACCCGTACACAATGTGAGGCCCGGCGCAGCACAGCGAGTACTACAGCTCTGAAATTAATGACCGATCTTCACGTGTTATAAAACACCGGACCGAGTGTAGCCGCATTCGACAAAACAAGTAACTACATTTATTTAACATGAATAGTCTGTGATCGGACTTGAGCAACCTACTGGTTTCATGTAGTCTGTCAGCAGTTTATTCACTTTTGAGACAGTTCATACTAAGTCACAATAAATTAATTACAGAGAATGTCAAGATAGAAAATGCACACGTTTTCAAACATGGCCGAGGTTATAAAAGCTTATGTAATTCAGTGTTTAAAATGAAAAAAAAAAACACTCTGGCCATTTGTGTGTTAATTTATTAATGCAGCATATAACTGAAGCTGAATGAGCTGAAATTATTACATCACCTCTCTTATCCCTTACTGAATATACAGTAACAGCCAGAACTGATTGCACAGCAGGCTCTTTTTCTTTCACCTTCCACCGATTCAGTTTCTTTACTCCTTTAAACAGCAGCCACATCTGCTCCATTAATAAAAACTTCACCTTTTCATTGAAGTCTCAAAAACAAGGGCAGCATTTCTAAAAGACAGCTCTGAGCTGTGATGAGAGCAACGGTGCCATGTTGAGAGCAACTGTAAATAATGCAGATGCTCTCCACATACTAAATGAGGGAAGTGAGTGATGTGGATTGAGAGACACTGAGGCAGAGGACAAACCAAGGGGAGAGGACAGAGGACAAAGTTGCAGAAAATGAGAGAGAGAGGTAGAAACGGACCAAAAATAAAGACTTAGGACACGGGGTAGCAGAAGCAGTTAAGTGTGACAGCCTGATTTAATGTCCGTTTAGACTAGAGACGTCCTTTTCCACTCGCTTTATCACGGATAAGCTGTAGCAGTTGTCATCTTCTAAAAATGTCAAGGATGTACATATATTATCTAGGCTTCTTATGAAGGCCGGTGTGGTCATTTGAAATGTTTGAGAACACCATGATGAATGTATTCATCCACAAACAGGCCAAAATAGAGCACTCCATATTAGGGAAGGTTTGCACAACAACAAATAAAACCTTGTACTAACTGTTTGACTAGCCCTGTTATTTTCCCCCCATTGAAACAAAACAGGCAATCACTTCAGCAAGCGCTGCGGCAATGAAGTACTACTCACTCGGTCTCTTGTCTGGAATCTTCACAGCGTGATCGATCATTTAGCCACATGACGCAGCCAGCACAAAGAGGCCAGTACTTGCCTTGTCTTTATTCGATTTGTCTGATGACAAGGCACTCTGGTTTGATGGTGCTCGTTAATCAGTGTCAATAAACCAGAGTGTGTTGTCATCATCACCCCCTATTACAGGGTTCTGGTCTAGGTCGTTGAAACCCAAATCCACAAACTGAGAGGGCTGCATTCTGATAGGTGTGAAATCACAACTGCCTACTGAAGTGTCTCTACCTGCAAACAGCTTCTAAACAAATCTCTGAATGCAACTTGTGTAAAAGCTCGCTTTGCTGCATCCTTTTGTTGTACAAATAGAAATGAGTCTTAGAAACAGAAAGCATAAAGACTCAATAGTTGCCGCTTTAACAGCCTGTTATCCTGCTGGCTTAGAGATTTTTTCATCATCATCATCATCTGGGCTCTTTGTAAAGTGTTAATACCAGTTAAGTATGTAAGAAAAAAAAAATTTCTTCTTTCAACCTGGTGAAGGCCACCTGTTCACGAGTAGGTGTGCCTTTGTGAAACTAGATCTTTAGCATAATAGACGTTTGTGGGCAAGTTTCATTCACAAGCGTGTTGTCTTGTTATCCAACAGTAAAAAAGAAATATTTCACATTGCAGAGCTTCTAGTCTATAACAATTCAGCCTGAAGGGATCATGAACGTCTGTACCAAATTTCACGGCAATTCATCTCATAGTTGTTGAGACAATTCACTTAAACCCACAGATGTCAACTTTATGGTGGCCAAGGAAAAGTCAGTAGAGGTCTTCACTGGTTCAAAATTCATTTCCAATAAAGAGAGACCCGACCCAAGGGGGACCGAGCCAGACCTGAACATAAACAGGCCCGATCCAAAATGTGGTCGGCCCGAACAGAGAGAGAACACAAACACCGGCGGCAGCCTGATGCGCTATCAATTAATTCAATCAATTAACAAGCAGCCGCGGTGGGAAAGAGCAGCAAAATTATTATAATAATGCCTTAAGTAGAATATAAAGTCATAGAAATGAAAATAATTTGTATATATGCTTCAAACACAGTTTTATAACCTATAATAACATGTAATCCTATTCCACCTCGTGTACCAACTGGGTGATGTTCTAACCTATTTACTCTGTTTTATTTAATATGAATTTATGATAAATCTGTGTAATATCTGTGAATTAAATTCCACAGCAAAATCTTAGGACTGATGTTCCTAAAATAAGTTCAGCAGTGATCAGATGATCAGAGCCGAGCAGCGTACACTAGGCTCCGTTTGGATCCACTCAGGTATTGGACATATTGACATACAGACCCAACCCGATTAGACTCGGGTCCTGGGTCAGGTCTCGGTTCCTCAGAATCAAGTGGACCCATGACACCTGAAGTGTTCCTATTTAATAGCACAGACCTCACCCGTCAGTGAGAATTCACTGCATCCTCACTCAGTAAAGCCTTGAACACAAATAATTCCAGCCGTTATCAAAATACTACTGCTCACATCTTAAAAAGGGCTTAAAAAGGTCTAGACCGGCTGTCAGACAGCCAGACGTGCTTCTAGACTGGAGAAACACGATACGAATAACCAACATAGCAACGTTAAGCCGTATAGATCAATAAGTGGTCTATCTGGACTCCCTCAGCATTTCTGTGCAGTCGATAACGCTACAGCACCATCATGAAGGAAGCAGAGTAGTGAGGTGAAAGAGGACTCATTGCATGGTCACGTAAAGCTACGGTGCTGATGCTGAACGACGGAGAGAATGGAGATTAGAGGATGAGGGAGAAAAAAAAAGGATGGACAAAAGAGGAAGTGAGTTAAAACTAAGTAGACAAAGGGATAGAGGGAGTTGATAGAGAAGAGAGGATAGGAGGAAGACAGAAAGGAAAGAAACATTGGGGAGGGAGAGGAGGAGGTATGATTGGTGGTGTAAACGTCACTGTCAAAAGTTTGGACACACCTTCCCATTTGTCTGAATGAGAAAGCGTGTCTAAACTTTTGACTGGTGTTGTATATCATCATTTCCAGGCCTCTGTGGACAAAAGACGAGGAGAAAAAGTTCCAACGAGACCAATAAACCAAGACAGGCAAGAATGATAGAGGAAAGAGAAGAATCATTTTCTGTCCACTGAGAGATGACCTCCCTCATTATTCAGTGCAACAACACTCTTTAAAAGATATGGAGCTCAAGTGCTCTGGTTTTACTGGCACAATGATGGTAGCATTTCAACTTGGCTTTTAATTGTATATGGAAATGGGACATTGGCTGAGAGCCAAACACTTTGCTCCATTTGCAACCGTTGAATTAGTTTAGTAAGAGTAAGCAAAGAATGACTTCAATTTATGGCTCAGATGCAGAGAACAGCTAACTAAGTGTTTTGTTTTGTTTTTTTTCCTTTACTTTAGCTGCACTCCATTTGACTGCTGGTGTGTCACTTGTTCTATAGCAGCAAGGACAGGAAACATATTGAAACAGAGTGTAGGAGGGATGATAGTTATGACTGTGAATCCCCTTCACAGCTAATAACCAAACAGAAGCAGGGGGAATATATAAATATGCACTGTAAAAAGGAAGTTTACAGTTAATTTACATACAATGTGCAGTAAAAATTTCACATAATTTTACACACATTTCACATTTTTGATGAATGTTTTTTAGGGTCTATAAATTTATAGTTAATGGCCGTTTTTACAATAAATAAAAATAAATTCAACATTTGTTATTCAACAGCATGACTGTATTTTTTACAAGATTTTATGATTATAAACTCATTAAACTAAAGCTTCCTGTTATAAATAAGTCAGTGCCAGTGATCATATAACATGAATGTATTTTTACAAGGTTGTGTTAATAAAAATACTTTAAAGATCCCCTCAAGACATGTATTAAGACATATAAAAACACACTGCTTGGAGCGATAATGTGTGTCTGATATGGGGTTTACACAAAAAAAAACTATAATTATCACATCCTTAAAATGACATCTACTCCTTCTCGCTCATAAGAAATTCCAAATGATATGAATATGTAAATCTATTTCATCTCTAAAGTTTAATTGCTGGAGACAAGATGCCTCCTACTTCACTGTAAAGGTCATTCTCAGTGTTTGTGCACTGGAGGCTTCAAGTTTCCACATCACACTCACGTACGTTGGCTTCCAAACTAGTCGTGATATCATAAATCATGCTTGTAGGCCCAACCCTTAAAATCGAATTTTCAAGAATACAGAGAAACTTTCCACTTTCAGCAGATGAACGTGATAACAGCCTTCTAGTGTTAAACTCTGCACAGCGAAGCTCAAACATCCAAATGTAGGAACAAGAAGAAAAACATATTTTTGAGTGGAGGGGGACTTTAAAAATGGAAAGTGTTGGCAGGAACGGTACAACCTGTGTGTGTTTACCAGTCTTTCTTATTTTACCATATGGTGGTTCTTGTGGTATTTTGTTTACTTGCTGTCGATTCAGGTCAGCATAAGTCACATATTAAAAGTCAAAATGGAGTGAAAACCACACCCATCTGGCAAAAAACAGCACTTTTAAGCATGTGTGGCTATGAACACTCCACTGGATACTACAAAGATGTCCAACTATAATCGCACTGGTGACATTTTTAAGCTTGTCCTTAGATTACATGTTGAATGTTGTGAGGATATCCTGGTTTGCTGACCTTCATTATGTAATTCAGAGTTGACATTCCATCTGATAACCCCTTTGCTTTGTTTTGTTTTGTTTTTCCTAACTCTTATCATCACATTTAGTTGCTCAGACAGGATTTTTTTCTGTTCCTTGGTTTGTTTCACTGATATTTCTAGAGTTAGGCCAATCAATCTGTCCAGCATTTCATCCAGCATCACATTTTACTGTGAAAATCTACTAATGTAAATGCCATTACTCAATTAAGCTGCATGTTTTACCAGCTAAAAAATACACAAACACGGCTAATTGGTTAATTTTAGGGCAAATTCTGTTTTACTAGAGGGAACAAAATTTGCATTCACAAATGAAACATAGGAGCTAGCTACATTTGCCAAATAAATAAAAGTAGAAGAAGGAGATGTTCCTCAAAACAAGGTTAGCACTTTCTATTCAGTTTGTGAGTATTTCACTAATTTATTACAGATCGCTTTCAAAGTTAACCCTTAGCGACACAGGATTAATGACCTTCTGCATACAGAGGTCCTCGACATTAGGCAGAGACTCTTGTGAACAACAAAAGTATCGGTGAGGGCATAATTAACCTACACTCAAACAGCACTGCTCCTCAACAGCCAGGTCAGCACACCTCTCTATCTGAATGTCAATGTGAAGTAATAGCTACACTAATAGCTCTGCTAATCACTGTGCTCCACTTGTAGGAGGGTCATATTCATGCCCTCTAGGAGCACTATGGCAGCCCAACAGAGAGACCATTTTGTGTTTGGCAGGTACTAAAACACTGACAACTTGTAAGGGCAACTTTGAAGGGAAAAAAAGAAACCTTTCACGCCCCAAAGCTCATGTGATTGTAATTGCTCAATTTCTGCCTGAAAGAGTGAAATGGCTATGGAGATGACAGCGAAAGCATAAAAATAGTCCTTGGCTCACAGTTTGTATAAATGAGCTCAGTGTGCTATCCTTGGTTACCGAGTGACTGAGTCTGTGTGGGAGACGTGTACTGTATGTACATAGTGCTATTATGGTCACACACTGAGTACCTGTAGAAGTGCAAGGAGAAAGGTGGGCTATTCTTTCATTAATGGCTATTTTTAAAACATGACCTAAGTAGATATTTATTCTTAAAGACATCACTAATAGCAGTCCACACGTGAGGAGTGTTAGACCAAACATGTCTACTCTGTCATTCTGTTCAAGTAACATGGAGATAGGGTATAAAGTACTAAACGTTCCAATGAACCTGATGAAGATAAACATCATAAAGTTGTTAATTAAACATTTTCTAATTGTTGTATTAGGCTGAACAAAAAGCAAAATGGTGTGAGTCACTGCGTAACAAAAGAATAGAACCAACTACATACATAAAGCACATGTACCAAGCATCCAGTTTGCCGTTTGCATGCCTGTAGTTGCAAACCATCCAGGCGGACAGAAATGTTGTGTAGGCCCAAGATTGAAGCGCGGGCAGTTCATGACACCCATTAACGAAAACAAATGGGTAAATAAAATTCTGGGGAACATCGAATAATGGGAGAAACCTGACTCTTTGTTACTTCCCTCGACTAATCAGCTCCTTCCCTCTCACCCCCACAAACACTCAGCCCTTCATACTGATGGATTGCTGCATTAACGGGGCAATAGTGGCTTGGGGGGGGTGGGGGGGTGGGTGTTTGGACAAAAGGTACAGGACCGATCTGAGGAAACAACTGGGAACATGAAGAAGAATGAAGCTTCTGTCATTGTTGAAACCTACCAATATTTCTTCATGATTATGATTCACTTTTGGCATCTACACAAAGGTGTCCAGTTTGTAAAAAGTCTGTTCCCACATGACCTGACTTGTTTTGGACGGATGAGAGTTTTTAATCGTAATCTCCAACAACAGCAGCTAGTTAGAAAATGGGGGCACCAAAGAGAAATGGATTAGGAATGATGGATTTTAAAACATATGTTTGCTTATGACTTTCAATGGCAGAGATCCCAGAGCAACCCCAGACATTGGGTGATGTTAATCTGTTCAAACAATCTAACTATTGGCAGCTTTAACAAGAATGTTGCTGATTTTGAACCTGCTAGAAATGAACTTGGAAACACCTTCCCCAAAGAAATATGCCAAAATTCATGAGACATCCACTCACTTTTATTCAATAAAAAATGTAGCTAGGATAACTTAAACGCATAAATACACGACCCCATAATGCAGGCACAGCTATGGACACTTCACTTTGCAGTTTCATTACCTATGAAAAACAAAAAAAAACGCAATCTTCTTCTTCTATTCTGTGCACATTTAATCAACTGGGTGGCAGTGTGCAGTGCACTGGGCTGCTCTCTCCAGATAAGATTATCCTTCAGCTGTAGGCCTGGCAGTCAATAAGAGGACCAGGAGTGCAATTAGTGAGTGTGTGTATGAAGGCAAGAGAGAGTAGAGAGAAAGGGCAAATGAATAAGACAGAAAAAAGATAGTAAAGATAGCAATTGGGTAAGTAAGAGAGAAACAAGACAAAAACAAGTTATCGGTGTTGGCCAATCTGAACAAACTGAGCAACATAAACACAAGAAATCAACATGCAGGACAGAAGAAACATCTCAGTCCTGTCCTCCACAAGAAACCTGATGTCTTTCCCACAGTCCCTACAGGTACACATGGTGGAGTGAGGGAGAATTTACAGTTTGTTTGTGAAATAGAAAGTATGTGTTTGACAGTAAAAGAAGACATTGGTTGTGTTACAACATGCTTATGAAAGCAACACACATGCAAAACTGGTTTAACTGATGAAACAACAATGTCTGGTTGGAAGATAGTTTGCTAATGTGCTTCCAGTTTTTGACATTTGATTGTTTTACTGATGATTTTAGTCAAAGTCGCCCTTTTATTTGGGGCAGTCAAACAAATTGCTGCAGTATACGTAAATAAAAAGCTTAAGAGCTTCTATTATGGTGATTAATCTCAAAACAGGAAGCCAACTGTGCATTTTTTTTTACACTACAATAATCAATGTTCATTACAGGCCGATACAATATATGTATAGACTGTAAGGTAATTACTTTTTATACAGCAATTTGCATTTTACCATTAATTCGGGGTCATCAGGCAAAATTGACTAAGACATAATTAGGGCTGTAACTAATTTTTTTATTATCAATTAATTTATCAATTCATTTGTTGGATTATTTTCATAAGTAATCAATTCATTGTTTAATCTTTAAAAAAAAAAAATCTGTTTTCCCAGAGTCCAGGGTCACATCTTCAAATGTCTTGTTTTGTCTGACGGTCTAAAAATAGTTTCTGATCAATTTTCTGTCGGCCATCTGATTGAGAGATCAACCAATCGTTGGCAGTTCTTCACATAATTGGTTTTATTCCATATGTGGGGAAAAATTCTTATGTATTACACCTTTGTCTTTGTATTAGATTCAGCCTAAATATTGTCTGATAGCATATATAGTACACCATATAGATTTATAGTATACCATATATAAGGTATTGATACACTTAAAAACAGAAAGCACAGAAAACTGTTGAATCCCGCAGACTATTGATTACTTGTCAAAGTCAATTCAAACATGCACAACTCCGTCTTAGGGTCATATAACTGCTGGAATATCAACAAAACTAATTTCAAATGGTTGTATATTTATTCGGATGGCTGCTATCTTGACCTTTAAGTGAAGCAAACTGTGCTGATGTGTCCACCTGTGACTCAACCTGATACCTGTCAGCTTCAAGTTCCTGCTAATGTGGGGATCAAGTGCTGGCCAGCTGAGCCATACACCCGGGACGCACGCCTCGCCTCGCCTAAGACACAACTATTTATCACCTGAGCTATTATTATTCATCATATCATCACACATGCGAACAGGCTTACGCACACACACACAGATTCACAGTACACATTTATACATACAAATCTAATGCCATGAGTCAGATAGATGGATGTTTTCCTGCGACTAAGATGTTGGGAGATGACGACATGATGACTGAAGAAAGGAAGGAGACATAGAGAAGAAGGAAAAGAGGAAGTATCATTCAAGTGAGAGTAAAGTTTAATCCTGTATTTAGATAAGAATGTATTTCACCAAGGATTTAACCCAACAGAAGTGTCAAAAACTGCAAAACAAATGAAAAAACACTGATTATTACATTATTATACCATGCTTATGGAAAGTACTTGACTCTGATAATCTCAGATAACTCAGATAACTACACTACCTACAGGTTGGTAGGTCTACATGGAGAATATTACTGGAAGCCTGCTGTTCCAGGAGCAGACGCTGAGCATTTTAGACATGCCAGGCAACTTGGCTGATACTTCCACATTAAATGTTCCCTTAATACCTAATTCAAATGTTTGATTGTCAAGGAAACTGTGAAAAATGCTAGTAATATCAGAGGAAGTCAAGTCAAATCCAACAGACTGTATGTATGAGCTGTGCTAGAACCCTGTTAGCGGTTGCCATTGAGGTGAAGGTCGTGGTAGTGTGCTATGAATTGCAGATCGGAGCCCACAGCTGCTGCAGCCGGTGTGTGTCACAAGAGAGTGGTGTAAAGAGCACTCTGTAACATGCCATCATGGTGTGTGTGTGTATGTGTGTGTGTGTGCAAGAGGAAGGGGGGGCTGAACATATGCTCTATGCTCTGTGTGTTAACCGGCTTTGTCTTTTCATAGTGGGCAGATATACATACTGTACATTGACTGCTTGTGTGTTGTGTTTGTGTGTTTGATCTGTAACCCACTGCATACCCGCCCTCCTCGAGCACAAACACAAAGCACTCAACACCTTTTTCCCCCTCAACAACCTTCATTAATCAGCCGCACAGAAACAGAATTTGGCAGATTTTCTGAGTAATTTTCACAGTTTGAGTGAATATTTAATTGACTGTATTCATTAACTGAACGCTTAGTATGCATTCAGAACAATTAATTCATGCCTGCCTGCATTTGCTAAAAAAAAAAAAAAGATGGATGTGGGAGACCTTTGGGAAGAACATGAATGGAGGTACGCGGTAGGTCAAAGCAGCCTAATTAATAGCCCACTGCTATCCAACTGTACGTGGGTTTCAATTTCATTGCTGAAATGAAAATGAACGTTAATATAAATATAAAATAAATTACATTTCTTAACAGTTTTGTCATTTCCAATTAAAAAAAAAAATCAGGTTTGAGCACAATGATGAAGAGTGACATCCAACTGTTCAGCATTTCCTGCTGACTTTTACTTTTACTCCATAACACACTAATCAACAATTTAATTTTACCTTCAGAAACACTTGTCAAACACAAGTTAGTGGAACAAGCACTGCCTGAAATAGGCAGAATGGATCTGACATGCAAAGATGTTGGATGAAATTTCAGTAATCTGGGAGAAAATGGGATCAGTGAACAGCTGGGAAATGATGTAAAGGGTTACTCAATTGTTTTTTATTAACACTATAGAACAATAACAGCATCTGGAGGAGTGCAAATAGTCATCATTGCTAAAAAATACATCCATTAACACACATGGAGGGTCCCAAGAAGACATTCTTCAATTTCCAAAAAGTTTGAGAACCGTTGTATATTGTCGTATATGCAGACGTTATAAGATAAAAACATCATTCAACAACAGTATTTTGTGAAATGTCAATGTCCCCTATAAGAGCTGCAGCTGTCTCTGTGGGAGCTTGTTAGTGGAAATCATCTCATGATGAGAGCTCTCAAATGGACTCATCTCCATTTCATGAAAACATGTTTAATTGAAATCTTATTGAAGGGGCAACAATGATTATGCTGCAGTAAGAATTTGGCTCGGGTGCCGGGTGCATTATGATTCAAGAAGAGTGTGAAAACGGAGAATAGGCTAAAAAACATTTAAGCAGGGCTCCCGTAGAGGAGGAGCAGAGCCCCGAGCCCATTAAAAAAGAAAAATGGATACGAGGACAGAGGGAGACACGAGGTAATATGAAGAGGGAGACAGGACCCAGCCAAAAACAGAGTGAAGACAAGGAGAGAGGGAGGTAATGGAAGATAGAATAAGTGAGAGAAAGGGACTTAGACCAAGACGAATGGCAGGAGTGATGGAGCGAAAAAAGAACCTGAAAGACGGACGGCAAGAAAGAGAGACTATTTAATGAATGGAGAGAGAATAATAAAGAGAGGTGCTCTACATGAAGGTGGCAAACAGTGAGGAAGTAAGTATTTTTTGTGGGGAGGAGAGAGAGGAAATGACAGAGAGCGAAGACATTGTGTGGGGAGGAGTAGATGGGAAGATGAAAGAGTAAGAGAAAGACTGAATAAAGCATAAGGGGGGGTGTATGTAGAGAGAGGGGGGGGTTAAAGGAGAGAACCAAACCAAGAAGGAAGAAGAGGCGTGATCCTGACTGTAGATCCTCCCTCCTTGTCCTCGCTGGCCGACACAGGGACTGTAAATCCCCCCGAAATTTGAGAGGATGTAAACAAACCATTAGCCCTGTTCTACCGGAGGGAAAGCTATCCTCCACACACACACACACACACACACACACACATACACACACACACATAAGCATGGTACACTGACACACATGCAAACAGGTGCGAATGTGCAGACATGTTCGCCTTGGTGGTACACGTATGTAACCGAGGGGTGAACACCGCCTCGCAAGAGCAAACACACATGAATACATACTGAACATACGTCCCGTACATATAAACACACACACACACACACACACACACACACACACTACGGATGCAAGCACTCCACATACCTTCTATTCCAAACCTCATATTTTTGCAAATGGGACCATATTCTTGGGTGGACGCCCATTATAAAACCTCCTCATGTCCAGCCACTTCTGGACTAAATGACTCACAATTTGTCCTAGAACACAGTGGGCCACCAGCTCAGAACACAATGTGTACCCGTCAATCAACAACACACACACACACACAGCGCACACACACACACACACACACACACACACAGCGCACATCGTGCCCTCCTTGATTCTTCAAAACGCTTCCAATCGAGTCCCATTTTAATCATTTTCTACACGTGACTTCTTTTCCCCTTTTTTTCACGGTCATCCTCGAGGAATGAGGACCGAGCATCAACAAAAAGAACCCAAAAATACGACATTTTTGATGTAGTCTTGAAGTAGTCTTGGGAAGGCAAACAATGTAATAAAGATACTGTTTCTAAATGATCTTAAATAGATCTTTGACATTTCTGAAGTGACATTTCTTGTTACTTATAAGCCATCATAAACAGATATATCTGCAATAAGCTAATATCGGCCGATATATATCATCCTTGTCAGTGTAGCCGTCAGACTGAACAACAAATGTTAGCAGAAAATGTAGAATACGAGGAATAAATGAGTAAAATATTTGTCTTTGGTGTTGTTAACTAATCAAACAAACCTAAAAACAAATCCTCATGTCACCACTTTTATAGGATTTCTACTCAGGCTGGAATATTTAGTAGAAAACATCAACCAAGAGGCAACTACCAAAGCTGTGATTTAGATGGAGACAGTAGCCAAGAGTGGCCACCAAATCCCATTAAAGAGTCATAAAGCCTGGTGAAGAGGGGGAGGAGGAGGAGGAGGAGGAGGAGGAGGAGGAGGAGGAGGAGGGGATGTCATGGGAGCACTCAGGCAGCCTGCTTGCCATGCGCTGAAGGCTATTATATGCTTTTACACAACAAAAACACCTCTAAGCACACTCTGTTCAGTTATGTCTATGTCTCAAAGTCTCTCTCACTCAACTCTTAATCGTGTCATCCGTCTTTAATCTCTCACTTCATTCGCTCCTTTAATACGTCCATTCACTTTCACCCTCTCTCATCCTCTAATTTCTCTTTCACCCTCGTGCCATTCCCCAGGGCTCTTTGACTTTCAATCTGTCTTTCAATTTCACACTTTTTTTTTTTTTTTGCCAAAACACTCCCTGAGTTTTCTCTTCCCGCCGTCACTGTGACCACAGATGGTCAGATTTCTCGGACATGTGATTGTGTCATGAATGAGAGATGAGATGAGGAGAATGTGCCAAACTAAGAGATTTTCTTTCTTTTCTCTTTCTTATTTTCTCTTCAGGATTGAATTTAGACTTTTCACGCGTCTCTGTGAAGTAGCGATTTAGAATACGTGAGGTGTGAACACGTACGGCCACTTGAAGCACTTCATCTCACTGCTTTAGAGGTGCTCACACACACACACACACACACACACGCACACAACAGAAAAACACACACCCACACACAAGAAATGTTAGTGCAGAGTGACCACAGCAGGCAGGAAACAAAGAGGCAGCTTGGACTGAGGACAATGCACCACGGTTGCACGAGGGCTTGCAAGTACATGTGCACTTGGTGGTTTTTTTTTTGTCAACCTCCTTTCCTCCACTTGAAATACGTCATACTGGTCTTCTTTTTGTAATAATAACCACTCTCATCACCTCTGGGACTATCTACATCCTCCCCTTCAACTTTATATAATGCTGTGGTTTTCACTAACAAAGGGATCTATTTTTGAACACTCAGAGAGCGTCACACCTTCCGCTCCAAGTATTCACTCTCAAGTCATGACGAGGGGTTTTTAATTAGTACAAAAAGCAAAAAAGTTGTGTGTTTGTTTTTTTCCACAGATGTGATCTGGACCACCTGGGTACGTGTTACAAAAATGATTTCTCATCATCATTCAGGGAGACTCCTTAATTTAATTAAAACATGGTGTTACTATCAAACATCACCTCGATCATGACTCCACTCTGAGGTGATGTTTGAGAAACTTGTGATAAATGGCAGTCATAGCAAATTAAAAGTGTTCCCAGCATGCCTGGCACGTAAGCCCAGTTATACACTCTGGAAACATATACCGTACACAGTAGGACTTGATTTACAGGCTGAGAAGCACATACGAAACATACAGAGGTAGGCTGCAGTATGCTGGTATAAAGGCAGGTTGTGTGTGACCTGTGCAGAATGTGTGGGGAAGTGTGTGAATAAAAGTGTGTGTGTGTGTGTATTTTAGTTTCTAAAAGCATCTTTTGAGTTTATCAATGTAAGAGCTCGGTGCAGGAGTGCGGGTGAATGGTTTATATCGCACAGGGAGGCTGTGAATGACGGAGTGAGAGAGTGAGTGAACATAACTTAAATGAAAGGTCAGGATGGGTGAAGGCAGCTTTGATGGGAATCCCCGCTGGGATATGTGTGTGTGTGTGTGTGTGTGTGTGTGTGTGTGTGTGTGTGTAGCAGGGCCGCTACTGTTCTATTTTTAGCCGGGCTGGTTGAAGTTTGACTTCATCATCAGGGACTAAGGGCAGTCAATTTTCCTGTCTCCTCCTCTTTCCTTCCTCTTTGTCTTCCTTCCCTTTCTCTGGATTCATGCCTGTATTCTCTTACCCTCTGCTTCCATCTTTTTTTTACATTTCAACCTGGTGATTAAAATTTTACACTATCATTTGAGAGTGTATCAGGACAGGGAGAGCTGGAGTGTTTCAGAAATTCTCCGAGGAACTCATCGACCCGGATGAACAGCTTAATTTACTGTAAAGTCGAGCTTAATGAGGGGAAACACATAATTATTCCAATTATATCCAGACTTTCGATATCACAAGTGATGAGAATAAGTTGGATCAGTCTGCTGGATCTATCTGATCAAGTCTGGGCTGGTCGCTGGTTTCTGACCTCTTGCCTTCCGATCCAGTCATTGCCAGTTGATAGTGTCCAGATCATCGGTTTAATTTTTTAATGAAATCAGGAAAATCAATAGCCATGTTTGATCTTTTCATAGCAGAGAAAGCAGAGGTGAATAAATCACATTGATACTGGCTTCATTTCTATCCAGTGGGTAACAGTGCACAATAGTAGGGCCCTGGAACTGCTAAACCTAAATGAAATGCAGCCATTAATAATGTCAGTAATAACACCACCTGTGGTTTTCTTGCTACAACAGGTCCAAATGTCTGCTGTGCAAAAGCTAATAAAAGCTCAGTCAGAGTAAAAATACTGAAAACATTAATCATGAAGATGCTCTCATCTCCACTACTCTGCATTTTCTGAATACCTGCAGGGTACTCATTTCACACATGCTCATTCTCATCAGTCTTAAATATGACAGCAGAGTGAACACAGCTGAAATTTATGTGATGAATGATGGGTAACTTTGACAGCGAACACAAACAGTAATACTAACTATTGTACTGACTAACATAAATCCGACCTGGAAAAACAGCCATCAATGAGCACAAGATGGCGCTGTTCAGTGGCAACATGGTGTTGCTCTGTTTGTAAGACTGTTGTTTGTGTGTTTTCGTGTGGATTACATTGAAGGCTTGCTCAGATATGGAAGACTGGATCCACTACACATCCAAGACAACATGTTCAACTATCAACCAGAGCTGAACTTTTATTCAAGGAGGAGCTAACGCCAGCCCCAAATGCCAGCTATGGCCGAGGAAGCATGGCAAAAGAGCTGGCGTGCTGGTTTAGCTTAGGAGACAGAAACGCTCCCTACTGCCAAGTATTTTACCCTCTAATGGACGCTCCCTGGTTAATAAGCATGATGAACTGGCTACCCTTATCAACAGCAGACAGGATACTGCAGACTGCTCCATGCTGTGTTTCACCGAAATCTGGCTGAACACGGGCATCCTGGAGACTCTGCACTAGGAAGGTTTTTCTCTACGCCGAACCAATTGCACCAAGGTGGAGGTGTGTGTTTCTTTGTGAACGACAGGTGGAACACGGACACAACATTGATCTCACAGGCCTGCCCTACAGTGTTGGAGACACTCGCTAATAAATGCAGATCATTTTACCTTCCAGGAGATTTCACTTCTATCATATTAGTCGCTGTTTACATAACTCCACAAGCAGCAGCAGCAACTGAGGAAGCCCAGCAGCCATCAGCCCACATAATGGAAACGGAAAACTCCTACCCAGACTTGACGGCGCTGGTGCTCCGGGAGTTCAACCACGTTAACTTAAAGAGGACATTGCCAAGGTTTAAACAGCAGTTTCATGCGCCCACCAGGTACTGGATCAATGCTATAGTACTATTGCTAACGCCTTTCATGCTGTAGGTTGAGCTCCCCTTGGACAGTCAGACCATAACTGGATCCTTCTCATGCCTGTTTACTGCCAGAAACTGAAATCTGTTAAACCAATGACTAAAGTAGCAAAACAATGGTCTTCCCAGGCAATGGGTAGACTAAGAGACTATCTGGACGATACTGATTGGTCTGGTTTTCAGAGTCATGTCATGATCTTGATGAATATACTGATGTGGTAACTTCCTACATGAACTTCTCTGAACATGTGTGTGTTCCATCTGAGAGCGTGGACTATAGCTCTGCTTTTAATACGATCTTACCTACAAAATCTTTTGATAAGTTATGGCAACTAGGAGTCAATTACTCTTTATGTCATTGGATTTTTGATTTAATTAACAACAGACTCTCTAAAACCTGGTACATAAACACTGGTGCCCCTAAGGGTTGCGTACCATCACCTCTCCCATATTCATTGTACACAACGTTTCACATTGTGACTCTGTCAAAATGTTTAAATTTATTGATGACACAACAGTAATAGGGCTGCTTTCAGGCAACAATGAATCAGCCTGCAGGAATGAGGTCTTGCCTCTGGTTGACTGGCGCTGTCTCTACAACTTGGAGCTGAACATCTCCAAAACTAAAGAGCAGGTGGTGGACTTTCAGAGAGATGGGAAAGCTCTCCCGCCACTGACCATCAATGGCCTGGAGGTGGAGAGAGCGGACAGCCTTAAGTTTCTCAGATTGACAATCTCCTCCTGTCTGAAATGGGATGACAACTCGATCTCGAACTCGTTTGGGGTGTCCAGAGAATGGATGCTGCAGTTCGTCAGAGCTGCAATAAAACATGTTCTCACCTTTTCTATATCTGTGTGGTATCTGTGTGGTATGACAACTCCGCAGCTCAGCAGACGACACAGCTAGACAGAATTGTTTGCTCCGCCTCGAAAATCATCAGCTGCAATCACACCCACATCTCTGACATCTACGAGAGACACATTCAGCGCAAAGGTCTAAAAATACTACAGGACTCCACGCACCCTGCCAACCCCCTCTTAATAACTCTCCCCTTAGGAAAAAGACTCAGGGCCATCAAAACTTAGACATCCCGTTTCCTCAACAGCACTTACTGCAGAACCATTCAATTACTAAATGGCTGCCCAATTCTGCATCAGCACTTTACAAAAGCAAAGCACTAACTACTACTGTATTTTAAAGCACCAGACATTTTATTCTTATTTTGCACCAGACTTTCCTCTTGGACTGTTAATATTTTACATGCACGGATGTATGTAATGTTTTATGGGATGAGGGTTATGTGTTATGTGTCTTGACTGTCATGCTGATTGTTTGAGGCAAATGCCTAACAACTGAGTTGTATGGCAATTAAGTATTGAATCTTGAATTTTTAACTGAATCTTGAATTAACTTCATTAGCTGCAGCGGTGTGTTCCATGCTGTGAGCAAGACATTCTCATAATTAAATGACAATATAGATCTAAAATTCAGCTAGTAAAAAAAAAACAACCTATAGTTAGATTTACACCATCTAGTGGCTGTAGTAATGCACTCCAGAACAACCCATAGGACTGTAATATGCCGCTTTCTAAAACCATTACAAATCACTGTTAAAAAATAATTATGTTTTATGATGTGACAACGCTGTGAATAAGGTCTGGTTAGGTTTAGGCATAAAAACCACGTGGTTAGGGTTGGGGAAAGATCATTGTTTGGGTTAAAATGATCACTTGAACGTGGTTTATACTTCCTTAAAGTTACGCAACCTTCGTTGTCGTGGCAAAACTGTGTTTCTGACTCGCAGCTAAGTCCACATTTGGCCATCAAACTATCTAGCCATCCACTCAACCCGCCTCCTCCTAATAAGGCTAAATCATCTTATCGAGTCACTTCCCCAGGTCATAGTTACTACAACCGCTAGATGGCGTAACCATAAGTATAGGTCTTTTTTGCCAGCCTGAATTTTAGACCTATACTCTCATTGTTCTTGTGAGGACAGGCTGCTATGACACCTCGGTGAAAAAGGTCTTGGTGAAAAGCTGTACAGTTATGTTTGTACAGTTTTTCATGAGATTTTCATGGCATGTTACATCTTGGAATTGTCATTTCCGAATCACAAGGACTCACAACACTGTTAAAACACTCCCATTAAAATGTGTTTATTATTACATTGAAAAAGTACACTTTAAAGCACAAAGTAGTGTATTTCTACAAAGTAGTAAAAATGACCATACTCAGGCACACATAATTGAATAAATTATGATAAAAAAACACCTCCAATGCACACTTCAAATAAATGCAGCCATTTACCATTTAATGTGATAAACAGAAAAACAGTGTCATTAGTCCATGTGAGGCAGAAAATACAATGACAGTTTATTTAACAAGAACAGTTTTACACACTGACATCTTGGCTTTGCGCCACAGGTCTCATCAGTGTCCCGCTGTTCATTAACCAAAATACAAATCAGAGTAGCCATTAACTGCTTACTCCATAAATCAAGGACAAGTTTGAGACACACCCCATGCGGTATCTAATTGGACCAGCTGTGCAAACATCTGCAGGACAGGGTTATTTTAGGATTTGGTGTAGCCAACTGCGGTAGCTGACCTCTCTCAGCCCAATGGAAGTGAAATAAAGACTGTCCGTCCCTTTGGAAATAAACTGCTGTGATCATGTCATGTTGGATAGAAAGGATTCATAACCTCCTTCACACCTTCAGACAACTCAAGATGGTGATTGCCAGTGTTACTGATAAAGTGCAATTTATACATTGAATAAAGAGTTAGCAGTTGAGATACAGGTGGATGATAGACAGATTTGACTGTGTCGAGTTAAAAAATAATTTGAATTTACTATTTGACTCTGAACTCATTATTTAGTGCCAATGCAAATATATCAGAGCTTTCAGAAAAATAAAAGATTCCCATTCATAATTGTCATGAGCAGTATTTACAGATCAGAAACTGATAAATACAGTAGCTTCCATATGAAAAAACCACCTCCTCCTCCTCCTGACCTCTCCGTCAACTCTCCTCTGTACCTTCTTCAATAATAAACAGGCAGGTGTGGTTGATCATACATACGTTTCTATCCTTTCCCTCTATATCATTACACACACCCCTCCCTAACTCTTCCCCTCTAACTTTATCATCCGCTGACGTCTGTGTCACCCTCTCATGACCTGTGCATTACTGATGCACTGATGCAATGTACTTGTGAGTGGCACGCTATTGCATAATGACAGCTCAGATAGTGTTACTGTCCATGGTGGTGTAATTCTACACGCTCGAATGATTCTCAATGTAACGCAACAGCACCAGCCAGTCAGCTGAGGTCGATTTCGCACCAGCCGTGTGCTCACAATCACTCCTCTGGCATCAAGCGCATTATTTTTGCTGTAAGGAGAATAAGGAGAAGACCGTTTTCATGTAAATGAATAGTAAAGTGTTTGAACCTCCTGAATGAGTTTGTGGTTGATTAAAAAAAATGACAAAAGAACATTTAAAACACTGTATGTTTGGCTGAATACAGAACAGCACTGACATAGTACTTTATTGATATCTAATAATATATAATTGATTTTTTTCAGGTTGTGAACTTTATGAACCTTGGTGCGAAACAGGCCTGTTTACAACAAAAGGTCTGTCAAGTTGACAAGCTGAAAGAAATCAGAAGTTTATTATTGGGAAGTATTTATGACCCATAATCTATACAAATTTTACTATGTGGCCAGGGTTGAATATTGGTTCAGAAAGACTATAATATTATTTGAATAGATTAATAATTACACTATAATTGAATCATCATCTTGTCCACATTGTTAGATATCAATAAGACTGCAAACGTTTTGCAATTCTGACAGTTTTGGTATATGACATAGGTATCCTAGTCCCTTAAAGAAAAAGAACATAAAAATATAACATGAAGCCTTAAACCCAAATCCAAAGGGCAGAGTAGAGGACATTTACTTAGGTAAAGTAACACCACTAAGGAGTCACTACAGCTAATCTCTATGGACATATGGGCTGTTCACTCGGCTGTTTATGCACCCTTATCACAGCGAAGCAGCAGTCACTGCTGAGCCAAAATTAATTCAACCGTTCTCCATCACAGATGGTTTTCAAGGGTTCCATAAACAGGACAGCGTTACGTGGGCGCAGGTGTACCGAAGCTGTGTCACAAATGGTAAGCTGTGTGAACACATGGAGATGATGGAGATGTATCCTGAGTAACTAAAGTCTAAGTGTTCTTGAGATAGGAATCTAATCCCCCAAATGCTCCAGAAAGGCTGTCGAGTGATGAACAAGCCTATGGGCTCTATTTCCGTAGCGGTACAAAGTCTAGTGCAAGAAGCACATGACATATTGGTATTTTCCTGACTTTGAAATGTACTTCGGCTGTCCTTCTGATATTTTTGTGCCCAGCACTGCAGTGCACATGCCACTGAGGCAACAGATGTTGGTATTTTGGTGAAAACTTCTAACTGAGGATCAGGTCAGGTTTCCACTGTCAATATCACCAAGTTGATGATGTTGGTGAGAGGATTTACCACCACACACTTAACACTGTTCACGTCACATCTGGTCATTTCTAAATTCTGCTGGTTTTATGAGTGACATCCTGAGAAGCAATGGATGCACAGTTCACAGTGCTCAAAATTTTCTCTTCAACCTTATTTATCACGACAGCAATGCACCAAACCATCTGATCTGCACTGGATACGTCACGAATACGTCTTTAAAAAGCAAATCATCTGCCTCTTCCTCATGTTTGTGTGTTGCAACCAAACAATCTTCCTACTTGGAGAGGTCAGTCAGGATTTTCCTCTCCATTTCATGAGCCCTTCCTGTCATGCACAATTGCAAATAGCACAGCTGTTGATGAGGCAAGAAACCAGTAAAGGATAATTATCACCACACCCTTCCAATTTATATCCCACTGTACACAACCACTGATGCATATTGTGCTTCACTTAACGAAAATACACTTTCACTAACCTTGAAAATATGATCCACTGCTTTGCACTGGTATATGCATCTGCACCGTTAAAACAGGGGCCTGTAAGTGTGTATGTGACAGAGACATCCTGAAAAGCTGAAACCCTTTAGAGAAATGTGTTCTTAGTGAAACTACCCATTACTCAACTGTGTTTACAGCAGTGGATATTCTACTTTTTTTGTACTTAGTTCATTTTACAGTCAAACAGTAGCATTAATAAATAATCCCACATAAACTCACCAGTAGCAAATGTAGAGAACAGACTTTTGGCAAACTGTCGACCTGCCAAAAAAGGATAAAACAAAGCTGCCTCCATTTGCTGTAACTTAAACTAAACACATTAGACTGTCTCATCTGCATTGTCTTTTATGTCGTCTTGGTGTTCATATCAGGTAGAAGACAAAGAAATGACTGAATCACTGTTAAGCAGTTTCTGAGGAGCTGCTGGCTGCTTCTCATGCTTCAACATTGGTCTTGTAAAAGCCCATGTTACAGATTGGATTAGGTTTTACTCTTAATGAATGCACTGCAGTTCTCTTGGATGAGGACTGAGAGTCACTTTTTTTTCCAGGCGCCTTGTTGCCATGAAACGCCACCTGAGTTTAAATGGCACCGCTCCCGTTGAAGTAAAGCACTAAATGCTCCAGAATTCAAATAAAACGCTATAAAGATTACTGATGAGAACGCATTCATTCCATTTTATTTAGCCCATGGAAACAATTCTCTTTGAATCCGTTTAATCTAATTTTGTGCTACTTCTAGCTGTTGTTCACATGAGTGGCATGTGATGATCTTGGAGCAGCCTCTCTGTGCATTTTAGGCTCGTGTAACTTTGTCCAAATGTATCCCTGTTGCCACATCTATGCAGCAATGCAGTTGACAGATAAGGGAAAAATACCACTGTGCACTTGTTAAAGGCAAATTCAATCACACATTCACACATACACACACAGTCACAAGGACTTTGTGGCGCTACCAAGGCAACCAAAACACAAGAGCTAATTATAGTTATAGCTGTATACTCTGGGACACAAACTCATACTCAGGCACATACACATGGACAAACACACGGAGCAGCTGGGTAATTTATCTTCAGTGAACTGTCGATGAATCCACGTCCTAAAGGGTTTCGTCTCAATGGACATCATGTTTAGATAAAAATTAACACACCTGCTCATTCTCATGGTATGTAGAGGTGCGGACGTGTGTTGGGAAAGGTTTTCATGATTGGGTGCATGAAGGAGTAAAAGTATGCCAAATTTTGTTTTATTTCAGTAATGGTCCTGATTTACACACATCTGTTTCATCATCACACATGTACAACTGGGATACATGCCGATAATTAGATATTATTTGAAACTAATATCACTCCACTAGAAGTCTCTACCCGATTATCAAGCGTCTGTGTTGCAAACAGGCGTCTAAATATAGCTCCTTTATTTCAATGGAAGCAACTTTTGTATAAAGAAATGCAACACGAGGCCTTGTACTGAGGAAAGAAGTGAGACTCACTCTAGTAAAAAAAATAGCTGTGGACATGTCAGCTATAAAAAAAAAAAAAAAAAAAACAGTCTACAACCAAAAGTAATGTTGTGATGAATATGTTACGAGACAGAGTCTTGGTGTTGGTGTCTGGAGAACACAAATTTATCACTGAATTAATGAGATGGATCTGGTTGCAAGGTGTTAATGCTAACTAAAAATCAGTGCCAGCCAAACAAGAGGAGATGTAAATCGGAATGAGAGCTTTCAGTGAGCAGATGATTGTGAAAACAACATTTCTTCTTCACAGTGAAGCTCAAACATCCAACAGAGGAAACACTTGCCTTTCACTGCTACCCAGAACCGGAGTGCAAACTAGCAGAATTAAAAAGTTTCTCCCTATTGTAATTAATGTTACGAATCTGATGTTCGAATTTTTATTACTTATGTAAATGCTTGATATGATGGACTGCCTTGTGCATGTTTGCATCTTTCTGTTTCTTATGAAATAGACTATGCAAAGTGTTTTCATCGAGATGCTCCTCATCCTCTGCTATTGAGAAAGGTTCATCACCCGTTCATCGCATTTGCCGAGTCACACTCGTTCCGGTAGACGACGCCGCTGCCATCTTACTTCAGTAAATAATCAAATTATTTCACAATCTTAATAAACAAGTATCTGCTGTTGTGGAATTAAATTGGGTAACCGACTTTTTTTTATGATACCAGCACAAAATACAGTACACTGCTTTTTCTATTAAAAAGATGAATAATATAAACATACCTAGAGGCTTTCTGCAAAGTGTGCGGGGAAGATTTCAGTGTGTGCGCGCTGAGGATATACAACACACATTACACCGCCTAACTGACACAACAAACAGTGCTCTCAGTATTTTTACAACAACCCAGAAAATAGTTCAATAATCAGGCTTCTGCTGTTGAATTCGCAGAAGTATTCCCCTGGGTGTTGCACCGACAATCATTCTGCTCTGTGGTTTGTGGTCTGAAGCTCGCCGGGGAAGAGAGAAGAGAGGAAGAGAAGCTGAGAGCGACAATTAAATATACGATTAGCTATTGTGTAGCGCTAAACAATTCTCGGAGCAAAAAAAAAAAAAAGTCCTGCATGTTTCATCAGCTGCGCATTCCTGTGTTCTGCCTCAGGACGTTTAATTGGTCTTTTGAAGGATCTTGCTCACATGTATCTATAAATAAACTCTTTATTTCTGCAAGTGAATCTCTTTCTCCCCGGCTTTCATTATCTTCTCTCTCTAAATCCATAAGTTGACCTTTTCTAGCCTCTTTCAACTCCTAAATCCTTTTCCATCCTTTCAAAAACCTGAGCAGCACACACTGTAAAAACACCCCCTTTTCCACCTCTCATTAAAAATACAATATGCAACAGTTTTGCCTTGAGGTATGATGTCTAATGTTAGTCTTCTGCATCAGTTGGTCAAGTTTCCATCCCTGCACTTGTCAATCATCTTGATTGGCTGAAATGGTGTCTCACCATTGGTTAAGATAACTGGAATATCTAAATGCACCACATGCAACAAGGAAGCAGAAAGGGGAAAGCTGCTGATCTGTGATTCCCGTACCTTGGCAAATACATTGGTGGGTTTAAACTCTAAACAGATATTAATTATGATAGCAAGATTGATGATTTATCTACATTAGCCGTGTTTTTTCTATGTAAAAAAAGTACTTAAGTTGTGCCCTTGTCATCTTGATACTGGTTCATTACTGCTTGATACTGCTGGTTCATATCACACAACCTTGACAAATACTGTACGCATAAGCAAACCCACGACACACATGCAGATACACAAACACATCTCTCTCTTGCACTCCCACATGCCATTGCTTATAGCAATGAGCAGCTGCATCATGTGCCCTGCAGATGCTCTGCACTAGAAAGAAGATAAGGGGGCAGGGCAAGGAATGTGAAATCTTTCTCTCTCACATGTGCACGCGCACACACACACTCATACACATGCACACTGCCACCAGAGGTTAATGGTGTAAGAAAAAAAAAAATCATCTGGAAGAAAAGGATAGACATACTTCACATGACACAGTTGGTTAGCTGGAGGCTCAAAGAAATGTAGTTGTCAGCATTTCCTATAGATGTGTGCGTGTGTGCGTGCACGCGTGTGTGTGAGTGAGAGGGAGGGAGTGGTGCCAAGGCCAACCACTTGGGCTGTAAACACACTTCAGTACCTTGGACAGCTACAGTTTCCTCACAGAGGGAAAGTGGGTACAGTCATTCATAACCTGCGTCATAACACTGCATTAACTCCCTCTAACCTGTACATGACCCACTATCACACATCTGATCGGTTTTTATTTTTAAATGTGTTATTTGCTAGATATACAGTAATAACTTCAAAAGCTACACATAATCAGCAATTATTTATGGAGGATAAATCTACAGCGCTGTATTCCAATGAGCTTAAAGCTCAAATTGAAAACATTAACACTTCTATCTATACACACAAGCTAGGAGGACAATGTGCTGCTTACCAGGAATACAACACATTTCTGCATTACAGAGAGAATCAGTTTGATTGCACAGCTATTACCAGATGACCTGTGAGTTCATTGAAAAGCAGCAGGTAATTTGCTTTAGATTTGGCATGGCAGATGGATAGAGGATTACAATTGTGGATGGATTGATAATAATTAGAATTACAGAGCCTGCCACTGTCAGTCTAATCCTGTTTAAATTGGACTCAAGCCTGACAGTCTACTGTTTGGCGCAGAGTGTAGCTAAACAGCTGCTGGGGGAAAAAAAAGACAGTAGAAATGTGAATCCTCTGGCAGCAGAGTGCTGCGCTGGGTGAAGTGCAGTCATGCAGTTGGATTAAATGAGTAAGGGGATAGTAAAGTAAAACATGACATTACAACGATGGATATCTTATATTAAATGTATCAATTAACAGAATCCTGAAGCGACGAGCAATGTAGCTGTTTTTAAAGCGCCTTCCTGTCTTGCTCTTAACATGCTACTGTTACCAAATACAAGTACACACACATGAACTATGTGATGAAAGGCATTCTGGGAAAAGTAGTAAAAATAAACAACTTGAAGGCATGATGAAAGTTCTTACAATGTTTGTGCTGAAACAGTCAAGTATTTGATAAGTTGAGCAACAGAAAGTCCACCTCTGCTCAGAAAAGTGTTTTTCCTCCTTCTTCTTCCTTCAGTTGGATGTTTGAGCTTCACTGTGCAGAATGATGTATGTGCAGAGTTTGACACTAGAAGGCTGTTTTCACATTTATCTGCTGAAGTTTCTCTGCACTCACCAAAGATCTGAGTTTAAAGGGGGTCGGGCCTATGAGTATGATTTGTGACATCACAACTAGTTCGGAGCCAAGTATTCAACTTATGTGGAAACTTCAAAACATCCAGTGCACGTACACCGAGAATGGGAAGTTTCAGTGAAGATACATCTTAAAACATGTCTAGAGGGGATCTTTAACATCAATCTTTTGTTGTTTATCTAACAAAATTGCCAAATCTTTGGTGGTGTTTGCTGCACGTCTCTTTTTAATATCCCTGAAAATGTACTATCTTTTCATTTTTGGTCTGTTGGCTGCAGAAAGGGCTCTGGGCACTTGGACATGGACAGTTTTTACAATTAAATGACATTTTACAGACTAAATTATTCCTTCATTAGTCAAAAAATAATATTCAGAATATTCATCAATGCAAATCATCATTCATTACAGCCCCCTTTAAAAGTATATTAAAACATTTCATCAAACACTGCCCCAGAACACACAGAGCAGCACAGACTGATGATATCCAACAGCGTGAGAGTATCTGTGGGGAAGCAAAAGCATACTCGTGTTTCTCTGTGGGATCCCAGCATACACATTTGTAAAAAATAAGCTTCTATCTCAGCGTGCATCTTTGTGAATGTGGGCACAGGATATGTTGTGTGTAAAGAGCAGGAGGTTGTTATAAAAATAGGTCTGTACGTATGATAACACAGGCCGTCTTTCTTTAGCTACACGCTGTTATGCTTCGATGTTCCCTGTGGAATTCAACAAGGACGTGTCAGCAGTCATCGGCGCCAAGAGGGGAAAAAGTGCCTTTGAAAAATATGAGACAGGTGGGGTCTCGGGAAGGTAGTGAGTCGAACGGTGATGAAGTTCCTACTGACAGTGACACACAGCAAGATGGACACAAGCAAACGGCAGCACAGTATAGACTCACATAAGGATGCCACAGTCACGCGCTCACACATAGACATTTTGTTCTACCACTTCAAAACTATTTCTTCACTTATCCACACTTCTAGGAAGAATTTTGGATCAATAAATACAAAAAGAACAGCAACCATGAAGGCCTACATTCTTATCCCAGTGCTGCATTATTAAAAGGTTTGGTTGCCAATATTTGGCAACCATTCACCAGACATAAGGTGTTTGTTGCTATGTTCAGACAGTGATAAACCATCATTACATCTTATTGCGTATGTTACAAAAGATGATTAGACATCCATCTATCCAAGACAGAAACCAACCTGTTATCTGGATGACTCGACAATCACTTGACTTCACAATATCTCTTTAGCCTCCTGTTCATTTCTCTCTTTAACATCTCTTGGGTTGTGAGGCCATTATGGGCAATGTGGCAAATCATGAGCAGGACTGCTAAATAACAACATTGGATTTTCTATAGTATTTGTGCCATTTATGAGAAAGGGAGAGCACACAGAAAGATGCAGAGAGGAAGAGCAGAGAAATGATCCGACCTGACCTATTCAAACTTTTAAGCTACAACATCTCAAATTGTCAACTCCATTACAAGTCACACCGCTTTGGCAATGGAGCTATAAACACATCAAACAGTACAAACAAATCAACTATAGAGTAAGGAATAAAAATGCCTGAAAGCACGAGAACAGTGCGAGCATAGAAATTCAGTTTGGCACTGTGTCAACACAGGAAGTAAAGCGTTTCCAAATCGCCCCTTTCTTTCTTCATGATTTTCCGGGAACCAGCTGATTGGAGGTTGATGGCGATTGCCATGGTGACGGGTAAAGGTCAGAGGTGAGGAGAGGTACCACGAAATGAGTTTGAACATCAAAGCAAGGACGCAGAGAAATGCCATTACAACAGCGAGCAGCTTTTTTGAAATGTTTTGGACCATTACCTTGAACACTAATCATCAAAAATTCTGAATAATAAAACATGTAAGGGTATGCACACTACTGCAAACCCACATACACACACACAGACCAAATTAATGGCAGTCAGCAGAGCTACAGAATGCCAGGAATGTTTAGCAACAAGATAATTTTCTCCCTTCCCTGTTTTCCAGATTTCTCAGTTCTGACTAGACTCATTGTTAGTTGCCTTTACTCTAACAGGCCACTCAGAGGCAAATGTTTGTCTGTACGTTGTGGGTTAAACTACATCAATCCCATGACCCCAATTAAGTCCAAATCCTCTAGTCCGAGTGATTTAATCTGGGATTTTCATGTTCATTTCCATCAAATGTATCAGACACATGATTATGTGGAAAAACAAAAACACAGCAGTGACCGTGACTCATAGAGTATCATTCGCTCTCAGGTTGCAAAGTTAACTTTTGAATGCACCAGCCAGTTCTTTTCCACTTTCCTTCTCTTCAGCAATTACAGAAACATTTAATGGAACATAATGGCTTCCTTTCATAGCAGTAAAATCAACCCTGAAAGTTACACAGGCTTCATTTCTATTAAAACAGGTTCTGCAACATTTAAAAACAGGGCCAAAAAATAAAATACTTCCTGAATGTAAAAGGAAACATAAAGACCACTAATGTATCAGATAATAGCAGCCATATGCATGCAAAACAAAGAAATACTTGACAATATTTAAATTAGATGTGTAGCATCTGAGCATGTGCAGCTGGGGACCTTTGTTGCATGTAACCCCCCCCCCCCCCCCCCAATCACTTCCCCCTTCATTTCCTGTCAACTGTCCATTACCTAATATAGATAAAAATGCTCAGGATACTTTTAAATAGTGACTTATTGCTTACATGTTGGTGTGTATGTCGGCATATAAGTAACAAATATAACATATAAACATGCTAAACTAGATTTGAGGTCA